>NW_007726309.1:337117-338291 GCF_000696425.1 Galeopterus variegatus | reverse complement strand
GAGTGAGCCACGGGCCGGCCTTAGATCAACGTTTTCTTAACATTTTGTACTGTAAACCACAATAAGAAATATATTATATAGCAAAATCCAGTACGCACACATATAATTGAACCAAAAATTTCACAGAACAGTTCTTACCCTCATTATGTGTAACGCACTCTGATACATTCAATCTCTTTGATTTAACTTTTCACAGCCCACTAAAATGATCTTATGATACACTAATGAGTCATGACCTTCCATTAGAAAAACACTGAATTTTAGAATACATATGAAAGTAGCTGGTAAAAGCATAGAGTGATAGTCAAGCATGAGTTTTTATATTAGCATTATGAGTAACGTCGCAGTTAAATGTTACTGCATATAGCGAGTAACCCTAACACTTAGTGGCTTACACCAACAAATGTTCTATTAATGCTCCCAGCTGGGAGGACTGACCGAGTCCAGCTGGGTGGTTCTCTCTTGGATTCAGCTGGGGTGGGAGTCATCTGAAAGTTCAACTGGCTGGATATCCAAGAAGGTACACTCAGATGGCTGAAAGTCCACGCTTTCTGTCAACTAGGTTGTCCACATATGATTTCTCCATGTGGCTTAGACTTGTCACAGGGTGGTGGCTGGGTTCAGAGAGAAAGTGAACCAACTAAATGTTCCAAGAGGCCAGAAGCAAAAGCTGCCAGGCCATTAAGGGCCATGCCTGGAACTCCTGCCATGGTTTGTGGGTCAAAGCAGTCACAGTATTATGCCAGATTCAAGGGGCTGGAGAAACCAACTCCATCTCTGGATGGAAGGGCGATAAGTTCTCATTGCAGAAGAAGTTGGGGAATGGTAGATATTGCTGCATCCAGCTTTGGGAAATACAACCTGCTACAGTTGGTGATTGGATATATTTTTTCCAATCCCAGCTCACTCTGTGACAGTGGGTTGGTCACGTCATCTGTCACAGTCTCAGTTTGCCATCAACAGAATAAGGGAATTGATTAAATGTGTCAAAAGACCTTCCAACTCTAAAGTTCTGTGTTCAAGTTAAAGTTCAGGAACATATGTATGCCATCTAACATTTCGTGCATTTAACATAGGCTAAAATCAGCCCTTTTAAACTCACCTTGATTCTAGCTTTGTATTCTTAATAAGCCCTGAAAATTTCCCTTTGGTTTTAGAATCAGAAAACACACCT
>NW_007726309.1:334124-335789 GCF_000696425.1 Galeopterus variegatus | reverse complement strand
GGAGGGGTAACTTGTTCTCTCATCGGTCTTGCACAAGCCACACAGGAAAGAAGCAAAACCCACTGGGAGTTCAAGAAGTGTCATTTTGTCAGGCTTAGGGAAGGTAGAACAGAAGTGCACAGCAACAACTATGACAAAAACATACCTGCCAGACTTCACGATCAATTCCAAATATAAACCAAAATGACTGCTTTTCAAAGTGGATCATATTTCTGGACCACTGTACAAAGAAGCTTTAAGCACATCAAGTATTTGAATCTGTTCTCTTTCTTCTTGGATACAATTACTAATCTTTCTTCCCTGCCTTCTTTCTTTTTTTTCCTGGGGATGCAACGTACTCCTATGATGACACCCAGGCTTTAGAGATTTACATGAGAATCAGCAAACCTTATTTTAGCCCAATATAGAGCATGTGCAATGCATGGAGGGAACTCCGGGGCTTATTCCCCAGATAAGTCATTTATTTCTTTCCTCAAAGAAAAATCCAATATCCTGAGATCAGATGCATATTGAAGCTTTGGAGGAAAAGAACCAGACTGGAGCTGGATTAACTTGTTCAAATCGGCCTCTGCCCTGCAAGGTGACCTGTGAGGCTAAAGGGAGCCTTCGTGGACTAATGTTCCATGCCAGGCAGGAGCAGAGCCTCCAACTTGGTCATTCCCACAGAAAACACACACCATTCTAGGATGGGTCACCTTCCCTTCTCGTCCACACATTTGTTCTTCCAGCTAAGCACCCCTAAACAATGCATCAGAGAGCTGAGCCCACCTGCACCTATGGGACCCTGCAGTCCTGTGCTCACCCGCCTGGCTGCAGGGGCCTGGGGTCAGAGACAGGATAGAGGGTTTCATAGCTGCCAAAGGAAGAGCAACAGCCAACAGGCAGCAAATGTCTGTGCCGATGATTTATTATTACTCAAAGCACACAGTGAAATGCTGTCCACATTTCAGAAGATAGCAAAGGCGCTAGATGAAACGTCTCCCCTCTCTTTAGGAAGATAACTGAATGAATCTGTGAACCAAGCTTATCTGATGAGGAGTCCCAGTGACCTCACCTTTCCCACATAAGAATCAGCCTCCTGGCTCTGCCCTGAATTTTGCCCCCACAGCCTGGGCCCACTGGCAAAAGGATGGGCACCCCATTAGTGTCCAGCCCCAGAGCAAACCCGTCTCCAGGGCCGCCTTCTTGTTGGAAGAGTTTCCTTTCCCTTCACTTGTGCTGTATCCATTTCATCCTAGACCCTACACCCTGGGTGGGTGTAATGAGAAGAAACAAAGCCGCAGCACAGATCAGCCCTGACCCCACTAAGTCTGATGTTGCCTCTCTGATCCTCAGTCTAGTCTTCTTTAAAATGGTCATCATATTCCAGGCTCTGCCTGCCACACAGGGTTGCTAAAAGGATCAACCCTAACCCCACACCAGAAAAACAAATCCATAGACATCCCCACGCATGGGCCTGCTGAATCAGACCCTCCATGAATAGAACCTGGACATCTGTGTGCTGGGAATTTTCCCCAGACAATTGTAAGATGCAGCCTTGATTAAGACCATAGTTTAATCCAACTCTCCCTTGAGAAGGCGAATTTGCTTTTCGAACTGCAAAATTCCTGTGGTTACCCTGTGAGAGCAAGGATTGGACCCAGTTGCTAATGCTCTTCAGACTCT
>NW_007726309.1:331840-333469 GCF_000696425.1 Galeopterus variegatus | reverse complement strand
TTCCTGTGGTTACCCTGTGAGAGCAAGGATTGGACCCAGTTGCTAATGCTCTTCAGACTCTGTGAGGAGTAACAGTACCGTGGACCCCTAGGTGTCATCAAACACTGTTAGATTCACAAAATCTGAACCCTGGGGGGAAACTCCAAGGGCAGCTTATGCTCCCTCACCCTCTGGGCACTGTGGTCCTCACTACCTCCAAAGAAGCATCATCTACCTGTACTGTCTACAGAGAAAGCTCTGTGCTGAGCAGGCAATCACAGCTATATGAGTGTTCTAAGTGGAGAAGTAAAAGCTGATAAACACTCTTAAGGGAACCCGATGGTTTTGGTGAGATATGCATGTAATTATGAAATTGGCACCGTACCGGACATGAAATATTTAAGCAGGAGTGTCCACATGCTCCTGCTTTTGCAGGGTGGGGGGGACTTCTAATGAAGTGACACAGGAAGTGTCCCAGTACTACACAATGAGGCATCCATTTTCAGGTTGCACTCTGAGCAGGAAGTAGATCTTCATGACAAAATGGGTTCAGAAACTCTTTCATCCCTTACTGTCTACAAACAGCAGTGATACTGTAGAGACCATAACCCAACCCTTAGTCAGAAACCTGGGGCTGGCACATGGGTCAGAGAGAGAGAGAGCTGTAGGGTCAAATGGCCACCTCTGGCCCAGAAGCCATCAAGGGAAACAGAGACTCCTCTGTAGCCCTTAAAATGCAGCTTTGAGAGGGCCTGTTAGCAAAGGCCAAGACTTCACAGGCATTGCCCTGGAGTCAGAAGTCAATATCTGAGGGTTTGTGGACAGGGCAGAAGGAGGCATGCAGGAACAGATCGAGACAGGCCAGGACTACTCCCCCAGGTGAACAACTGAAGTTCCCACCCACCCTCAGTGAGGGAGATGAGCGGCCAAGATGAGAGGCCCCTGCGCCCCCTTCAGAGCTTCAGGTATATAAGGAGGTGTGATGATGTCTGTAGACTCTGGATCGGAGCGTGAGCTCGCCTGTGCTCATCCAGTCTCTCCATCACCTTCCTCCAAGCCCTGAGCCAGGGAGCCCATTCAGATCTTATCGTCTGTAGATGCCTGCCTGGGAAGACCACTGACCATTAGATCAGGATTCTGGTGTCCAAGGTGGGTCTACAAGATGAGTTGTCTCCTTAAGAATGTGGTCTCCACCAGACTTAGATCTGTCCGAGTGTCCAACACATTCCACAGGTTTTTCTGGCTATAAATGTGTGGTTAAAACCTTGTTCTAGAAATTCTTACATTATTATAATTAGTCTTCACTCCTAGTTTGCTTCAGAGAAAACCTCAAGTCTATTTCATGAGGACAGGGGAATGGATTGGGAAGTGAACCTGGTTTTCAGCTGACACATCTCTGGGCCACAGAAGTGAAATAAGAGCCACATTCCCTCCCACAGGGACGACACCACCTGCAGCACTTACCAGACACTTTTTCATACTGGCTCCTGTGAGCCTCCAGGTAGGATGAGTGATACTAGTGCACTTGTCACTTTTAAAGATGAAACATTGGGGTGCAGAGAGCCTGCAAGTTGATTGGTGTCACAGAGCTGATAAGTAGTAAAGCAAGGTCCTTGAACCAAGTCTTCCTTTGAAGTCCTGCAGCTCTGC
>NW_007726309.1:325165-331809 GCF_000696425.1 Galeopterus variegatus | reverse complement strand
GTTCTAGAAATTCTTACATTATTATAATTAGTCTTCACTCCTAGTTTGCTTCAGAGAAAACTTCAAGTCTATTTCATGAGGACAGGGCAATGGATTGGGAAGTCAACCTGGTTTTCGGCTGACACATCTCTGGGCCACAGAAGTGAAATAAGAGCCGCATTCCCTCCCACAGGGACGACACCACCTGCAGCACTTACCAGACACTTTTTCATCCTGGCTCCTGTGAGCCTCCAGGTAGGATGAGTGAAACTAGTGCACTTGTCACTTTTAAAGATGAAACATTGGGGGCTGAGCCCGTGGCGCACTCGGGAGAGTGCAGCGCTGGGGAGTGCAGCAGTGCTCCCACCGCGGGTTCGGATCCTATATAGGGAAGACCAGCACACTCACTGGCTGAGCACGGTGCGGCCGGTCTCAAAAAGGACAAAAAAAAAAAAAAGAAATATTAATAAAGATGAAACATTGGGGTGCAGAGAGCCTGCAAGTTGATTGGTGTCACAGAGCTGATAAGTAGTAAAGCAAGGTCCTTGAACCAAGTCTTCCTTTGAAGTCCTGCAGCTCTGCAGACGTATGTGTACACAAAAAGGACAGCATCACAATTGGGAACTTACTGTCAATTAGGCACTTTGCTAAGCATCCTAGCAACATCAGATTTAACTCTCACAATTCACTGATGTGGAGGTGTTATTACTGCCATTTTATGGATGAAGACATAAAATGCAGAGTGGTTAATTATCTTTCCAAGGCCACACAGCTTGACTATGGCAGAACCAGGATCTGAACGTATCCCTGTCTGACTCCAGAACTTGTGATGTCCCTCCACCCCTGCCCCAAGCAGTTTCCAAACCATAGTCCAGGAAGTGCTAGGGTTCCTTAGCAGAACATGGAGAGGACCACCTGGGGAAATGCGGGGGTGGGGTGTTCGCAGAGACACTGACCAAGGCAGGACTTGTCACCCTACCCGTCAGCTCCTGTAGCACATCCCTGGCTGCAGGGAGCTTCCTTGTCCAAGGGCGTGTCCCTCCCAGGCCAGCTCCAAGCCAATGGCTGGTTGAGCAGGAGTTTAAAAGCCCAGCCATTTCAGACAATCCAGATGGGCAATATGTGCTCCAGTGTCCCCAAGAGGCTGACCACAACTTGGTCATGCCTGCATTTTGTCAGAGGTCAAGCCTGCATTGGACAGAGGCTTCTCCCTCTGTCCAGTTCTGCTTCCTGGCCATCCCTTGCACAGGTGTGGACCCCTAATGGATACCCTGGAGATGACCGCCTGGTGGAATGTGGGGCGGGGTGTTCACAGAGATGCTGCCCAAGGCAGGACTTATCGCCCCACCAGTCAGCTGCTGTATGCTCAACTCCATCTCAGCATGTGCTTCTGGAGAGCCAGTTCTGCTACAGTTGATACCTGGATTGGTCCAAGATGGCAGGTGTTAAAGTGGGGTTTGGGAGCTGGGTCACACCCTCTGACTGGTAATAAGGACCGTCACTAGTAATAGGTTGGACACAGACAGCTCCTGTCAGAAGGTGGTGGTTGGATTGTCAGAACCCTCCCTGGTGGTGAATAGGCTCATGGCACACCCGTACCCTGCAGGGAACACACTGGCTGATGTAACTTGTGGATGGTTTGTAAAATAAGAACAACCAGGACAAGGTAGCTGAATGGCTTTCCTAAGCACCACTGATACCCAAGAAAAAGATAATGAAAAGCTGTGGATAATTAACTGGCTACTGAAAGCCAAGGGTGAAGCCTCATTCCCCCACAGTAGCTCACAAGGAGGCTCTTATCTCCTGCAACAGGACAGAAAAGCTGAGGTCCAGACCAGGACACAATAGTCAGAAAGGCCAAACTCCAGAGAAGATTAACCCCCAGCCAGGGCAGGTCTGTTACTCTGGGGTCAAGACCCTGGCTAAGAAATAACAGGTGCCTGAAGCTAGGAACATGGAATCCCCAGGTTCCTCCACGCCCTCTGGCCTGCAGAGGTGGCCCACCCATCCTCTCCCACTTCTCTCTTGCTTGGAGACAATGCAGAGACCTCTTTCTTACAAGACAACATGTGCCCTTCGCAATCATCCCGACCTCCCCTCCTGGCCACTAGGCCTGTGGCTAACATTGGGCTTCACCATAACTCAGTCAGGGACATGCTGGGCCTGATAAGGGAGGAAAGGGACTGTACCCCAAGGGAGCTGCAAGAGCCAGCAGCATGGACCAGCAGGAGCCAGTCAGAAGGGTTCACGTGGGACCGGATTCCGAGGGGACCTGTACATAATGTTAGACAGTGGAGAGTGTATTGATGTAGGGCCACTCTCCCGAGATACAGGATTTAACACCCCAGCAAGGATGCCAGGAGATGATGCAGACTCACTATCAGAACAAGCAATTCCCACCCTAATTAAAGCTGAAGCTCCCGGACCACCATGGCAGATGGCAAGAAAGGGGCTCAAAGGCTCGGGAAAGTGGGCACATCAGAGTGGACACCCCAGAAGCCCACCAGATGATTACGTTCCTGGGGAAGACCCAGTAAGGACCCAGAGGACACGTCATTTACCAAGATCTTAAGGAATGTGCTGGTGACAGGGGCACCCACATCGCTAAAATGTACAGCAAGGGTGTTTCTCCTGTGGCTGATGGTAGAAAAGGTAGAAAAGGTCACTATAGAATTAGACCCCCTCATAGCAATGGGGATGATGGGTTGCCCAGAAGCAGAGGCCAGCTGGCATAATTAATGGAACAGGTGGCGAGAGAGGAGTAGGAACAATGCACACCTACAGCTTTGTCCCAGAGCTGCTGTGACTCTACTGCTTCATCACAGTGTCATGTGAAGAGGCTGGATGGTCTGGCATTGCAAAGAGCAGCTTATTTATCACTTACGTCAATGACACACCGTTTATCAGGCCAGATTAATAAGAAGTCGCTAGCAAGCTGGAGGCCTTGGCAAGACACACATGCCCCATATTAGCAAAAACGTTAGAGTCCAGGGGTCGGGGACATCGTAGGACACCCCCTCCAAAGTAAAACAGCAAGTACTGCGTCAGGTGCCTCCCACCACAAAGAAGCAAGCTCTGTACCTGGGGGGTCTCTTTGAGTGCTGAGGGTGGCATGTTCCATACCTGGAACTATTGCTCTGGCCGATATATCAGATGACATGAGCAGCTGCCACCCTTATCAGGGACCAGGCTGCAGTGCAAGCAACCCTGCCACTTGGGCCACATGACCCAGAAGATGCTCTGCTATGAGGAGTATTGGCAGTGGGGAAAGGAGCTATGTGGAGCTTGCAGCCAGCCCCAGTAACAGAGTCACAGTACAGGAGGCCCTGGGATTCGGAAGCAAGGTCACACCATCTGCAGCAGAGAATAAGGCACCTTTTGACAAATAACTCCTGCCATGCCACTGGACCTGATAGGGATGAACATACACTCACAGGTGGCCAGGGATCCAGAGCTGCCCATCATATGCTGGGTTCTGTCAGGCCCACCAAGACATAAGGCCAGGAAGGCCCAGCAGCATCCAGCATGAAACACAAGTGGTGCCTGTGGACTGGTTTTGAGCAGGACCAGAGCACGTGAGCGAGCTGCACCAGCAGGCAGCCTGGCGCCTCGCATGCCGGCTGGACCAGGCTCCCTCCCTCCATGCACACCTGTGGCTGTGCCAGGGCTCCCTCACAAATCCTCCCACAGGGCAGGGCTTCGGGCAACCCAGCTGGTCATCCCTTTGCATGGAAGGAGAAGTGGCATCAGATTAAAGTGTTTGTGGTCTCGGGAACAGCGGTGGACAGCCGGGCTGGCAGGACAGAGGTTGTAAAGAGAAAGCAGGGACGCGCAGCTTTGGGGTAGAGGCATGTAGGTAGGTATTGTGGGAGTGGCACAAAGTGTGAAGGTCCGTGTGTCACATGTTAACACCCTCCAGAGAGCACCCCTCACCTACCACCCCACGCGGAGGAGATGGAGGCTGCACGTGGCCCAACTGGCTTCCTCCTTCCACTCCTTCCCTGTCATAAGGATAAATGCGCACACGTGCAACGACCCAAGCCCAAGAAGGTCACCCTGGCCGGGGTCTCAGACCTCGCATGCCCCCAGGTACACCACTGAGGCCAGCAGAGGCTCCAGCTGAGGGTGGGAGGACTCTAAAGTGGGTGGTGAAGGAGATTGATGGTGAGCCTCAGTTGCACCCTGAGGCCAGCAGCAGTGGCAGAAGCTGTGGTCCATCCCATAACCTGCCCTTCTCAGTTTCCTCCAGGAAGACGGTGACGGGAATCCTGCAGGACCTGCTCCCCAGCTCTACATAAGGAAGTGGACCAGAGCAGCACAAGAGTGGACTCTGGACTGGACTTGGAGATGCACCACCCAGATCCCCCTTGAACTAAGGATCTGCTGTCCCCGCTGCCAACAGACAGTCCCCAGCTGTCTCCCCCACTGGGGATTACGTCGGCTGCAGAGACCTGCTTCACCCAAGAGCACACCCTTCCCAGAGCAGCCCAGCAGCGGCAGATGAGACAGGATTATGGGGACCTGGCCATTAGGCCCAACGTGGACAGTGCCGATGGGCCGTATTCACTCCCCACGGGGCTGGCTAAGTTTTGTCAGCCTGCATCCCAGCTGAACCTCCTCCTCTGTCCAATCCTGTCTCCTCCCCTGCCCTCCTTCAGGTATTTGTCCCTAATAAACCCTCTGCCTGTCGAACCTCATCTCGGTGTCTGCTTCCAGAGAGGCTGAACTGCAATAGATATCGGGCTGCCACGGTAGGCTGCAGTTGATAAAGGGCTCCACTCCTGAAAACTAGAAAATCGCAAAGGCTTCTGCACTGCATAGCATTTCCTGGTCATTGCAATATTCCCAAAGACAGCGGATAAGAAGCAAGAGGAAAATAAAAGGCAAAATAAAAAGGGGGGGAAAGAAAAGAATACCCAGGCCCTCAACACAGCACAAGGCCCTTGGTGGTGCTCTGATTCCACGCTGCCTCCCCCCACCATGACACACACACACGTGCCTCTGCGTTTAGCTTGTCTTTCCACTGGACTCAACTCCTGGAGGGCAGGGAGCGTGTTTTATTCCTGTGTGTAGCACAGGTACAAGGCCCACATGGGCACACGGTAGATGCTCAGTAAACGTTTGCAGAACGATGTGCGATGAGCCATTAGGTGGTTTATGCACAGCCTCTTTGAGCTTATAGATCTGCATTTATTAAGACCGCAGTAGCAGTACAAGAATTTGTGATGTCAGGTAAAATGATTCCTCCTACTTTATCCTTGTTTTTCAAAATAACTTTAGCTATTCTAGCTAAATTTTGCCTTTCCATATAAATTTTAGGATACAGAATTTTGCTGGAATTTTGATAGAAATTGTGCTAAACATCTTGATCAATTTTGAAAGAATTTGTATCTTTATATCTTTATTGAGTCTTCCAACCTAGGACAACAGCGTGTCTCTCCATTTATTCAGAACTTCTTTGATTTCTTTCATCTGTATTTTGTATAAGTTCTGTACAAGTTTTGTTAGAGTCACACCCAAATATTTTTTAAACAGTTATAAATGGTATTGTATTTATAATAGAGGGTATAATGGCGTTGAGTTTTTCCCTTATAATAATAGTATGCTTCCATTTTAAATAAATTTATGTAGGAAACCATGAATTGATTTAAATAAAAACATTAAGTAAACAGTAGTAGACTAAGTGCATAGGTAGGGCAAAAAGTGTCATTTGTGACACAGTTTGAGAAACCCCGTGTGGTATCCCGTGACTCACATGAGCCCTGCCAGGTAGGTATTACTGGCTTCATTTTATACATGAGGAAGTTGAAGCTCAGAGGGAAGAAGTAACTTGTCTCAGATCACATGGAAAAGGAGGGCCAGAGCTGGGATGCAAACCCCAGGGCCTCTGCAGCTCCAACTGTCCCCACAGCCCTGCAAGGAAAGAACGGGCGAGCCATGTGAGAGAAAGCGTCAGAGAAGAACCGGAGGCGTGTCGGGAGGGATTAGGTAGGAGAAAAGATGTTGTTGCTGCTGTTAGTGGTTGGTTGTTGCCATCACCAGAAGACACTCGCTCATTGCTCTTTAACAACTCAGAAATTGGCCCTTTAGGTGAAGCCATGGAACGAAGGCTTGGACTGGAGTTGCATGCACCAGCGGGTCTCCGCAGGTGCATCCGGTACACCCAAGCCCTCTTAATGCGCCCGCATAGCTCCTCTCTCCAGTTGGCTATCTCAGTTGGCTTTTATGCAAACAGCCTCATCAGATTCAATAAAACTCTCCCTCCCAACAAGAAGTCTCGTGACATCACTGCCCTCCAGGGAAGCTGGGAGAATGACCTTCCATTTGATGAAAGAGGAGGATGAATTTTTATGGTCTGGCCCTGCTAATGTGTGTTTAGACAGAGCGGGGACAATCAATACCAAGTGGAGGATGTTGATTTGACTCACCGGAGTTGAGAAAAGGACATAGCTCCCCCATCCATTTTTATAAATCACTTTAAAGGCCTATCGATCTTTCACTGGGCACCAAAGGGCACCAGCCCTGGGGACAGCAGCTTGTTGGGCCTCTTAACCCTTTCTGATATCCCCACTCCCTGCAGGAGCCACCAGCTCATCACCTGCCATGGGTAACAGTACACCTGTCTGTGACTTAGGCCGATGCCCCTCCCAGGGCCCAGAGTCTGT
>NW_007726309.1:323414-324416 GCF_000696425.1 Galeopterus variegatus | reverse complement strand
TGGGTAACAGTACACCTGTCTGTGACTTAGGCCGATGCCCCTCCCAGGGCCCAGAGTCTGTCTGAATCCAATCACCAAGTGGAGCTTTCAAAACAGTTGGGAAGTAAGGAAGTGCCTTCACCTCTACACACACAGCACACACATGCACACACATGCACGCACACGTGCACCGTCTCCTGCAGAGACCCGTGTAAATCCAGCCCTGAGACAGAGCAAAGGTGTGAAGATCCTTTACAAGTAACGGGTCTGTAAACCGCCCCTTCACACCAAGACAAAGGGGCGATTCTCTGTTGTCCCCACATGTACCTCTCTCTCTTCCCCCTGATGTTTTCTGGGATGTCTGTTCCCTTCCTGTCTTCATTTAACCAGATTTCACCGCTTGAGAGGCGGGAGAACGCTGTGTGATGGAGTTTGTTCTGGGCCACCCAAATTTAAGGGAAAACTCCGATCTGGAGACCCCTCCCTCCCCACCCCACCACTGAGATGTCTCCCACTCATCTAACTAACAGTTCTCAGCCACAATGCTGCCAGGCACCGGTGCACCAAGGCAGCCCTTGCGATGTCCCATATTGTCACTAAAAGTAATGGTTCAAAAGAAGGCTTTAGGATGTCTTCATAACAGTGCAGAGTGGTCTCTGGAGCAGCATCGCTATCAAGGACTGGCCCCAACCTGCTTGCTTTTAGGAAAGACTGTTGGGAATTGGTCGCCCCCACAGCCTTACACATCTCTGCCACAATCACTCCCGGTGGCCCTTCCTCATTGTGGGGGACTATGTGGCATTGTAGTAGCAGTGGGCTTGAGGTCCACACAGGACTGTGGGGGATGGGGTCCAGCTGGCTGCTGGGAGCCCGAGTGGGCTGGGCACAGGTGAGTTGTTGGAGGTGTGGTGCTGGGCACTTTGGGCCATAGTGAGGGGCTCCTTGATGAAGAGCCAGCCTGGGGTGGCCTCTGAGAAGGCATCTGCTAGCCCAACCCAGGGTCCAGTGGGCACTCCTGGGGAG
>NW_007726309.1:298591-322879 GCF_000696425.1 Galeopterus variegatus | reverse complement strand
GGTGGCCTCTGAGAAGGCATCTGCTAGCCCAACCCAGGGTCCAGTGGGCACTCCTGGGGAGGAGGAAGAGGAGATGGGCAGCGGCGGGGGGCCCTGCTCTACCTTAGCGCTCACCTGAGGTTGCCTCCCTCTGTATCGTGATCACAGCCAGCTCCACTCCTCTTATGGAACTAGACCCAAAACTTCCAATGGGGTGCTGAATTAGATACTGCCGATTCCACTCTTTATGGAACGGAAAGGAGAAAAGGGGCCCCTCTCACCCGAGTCCTCCGTTCCTCGCCCCTACCCTCCCTGCCCTTCCTGCTCCTTCCACCCTCTCCAGTTTGCAAACAGGCTGATCTTTCCAAGACACCAAGGGACCACGTCACCTCCCACCTAAAACTCGTGGTCTTCTACCACTAAGACTATAAAATTAGACTCTTTCCCTGCCCTCCCGTGGCCCCGTCCCCCCACCCCACAGCCCACCCCCTGCTCCGGACACCCCATCCTTCTCCGGGTGCCCATGGGGTGCCCTCTACACCCCCTTTCATCTGTTCTCGTCCATGTAACATTACCCCCAACTTTAGGTTCAGGTTCGGAGGGATTTAGTAGCTTGCCCAAGATCACACACTCGTCAATGACCACACCCCTAGTCCTCACACTTTCTTCCCTAGGACAGGTGACAGACACTGAGGCCCGGAGGCCCTTTCTTTGCCTGTTGCAGCCTTAATGGTGCTGCAGCTCCTCCCAGCCCAAGTGCAGCCTGGGTTTGAATCCCAGCTTCCCCCTCTCCCCCTGTGTGACATTTAGTGAGTTACTGGTGAGTTACCAGGCTCTTAATCTGTAAAGTGGACCTAAGAGTGCAGGCTGGGCTGACTGGAAGGATGCTCTGAGGGACAAATGCCATTTCCTGGGCCTTCCTTAAACTGTGTAACTGTAAAAGTGTAGCTGTATCCCCGATGACCAGATCTCACCACTTGAGAGCTGGGATTGCGGTGGGGAAGGGGACTTGATCTGAGCCACCCCAAATTTCAGGGATAATTCTGATCTGGAAGCCTCTGGAGACATCTTTGACTCTCCACCCCTAGGATTAGAAAATGCTAGGAAAGCATGCTGGAAACCAGGAATTCTGGGCAAGTGTAGGGGATTGCTATGATCAACACCTAGGCTGGGAAGAGGAGGAAGAGGAACCAGTCGGGGCCAGAGGGAGCAGGAAACACTCTTCTGGGCTGGGCTCCAGCAGAGAAGTGCTGAGTTAGGGAATCTGTGGCTTGTAGAAGAATCTATTTGTCCATATCTTGCTGTGTGACATTGGGTAAGTTCCTGAACTTCTCTGAACCTCAGTTCCCACAAGTATAAAACCAGAATACTGGATCAGTTTCCTAGACCTTTCCAAGCATTAAAAGTCTAAGAAGTGTCACTGATGCTCCCCAACTCTGCCTTGAGACACAGTCACCTCACCGTCTTGGGAGGTATTTTTGCTCCCATTTTCAATGTAAGCAAACTGAGGCTCTGTGAGCCATATTCTCAAGGTTGCAGAACAAGGGAGGGGCCAGGCCAGGAACAGAACCGGCTCCATCTGCATCCAGGGCAGTGTTCTGCCACGGCCCAGGGCAGCACTGCCCCCCTCTGTGCAGGCGCTGGCCTGACCAGGCTGGCCTGGCCCCCAAGCCTCCCACACTGGTGGGGGGGCCGCCTGCACAGCCCGTGTGTCCTCCTCAGCAGCCCGTGCCAAGTGGCCCTGCCCAGACCGCACGAGGAGCTGGCCATGGCCTGCCAGGCCCGCTAAGCCCTTCCCGCCTGTTTCTCATTTAGAGCAAGCCCCGGCTGCAGCCCAGACATTCCAGAGGGGACAGTCAGACGCCAATCCCACCCATGGCTTGGGAAACCAGGCTGCAGGCAGCCCGTGGTCAGAAAGTTCTACAATGTTTTCCCTTCCCTTCGACATTTTAAAAGCTGCTTAACCCCTGGAGAAGTTTGGTCCACTCTTTTTGGGGCCCTGTTGAACTCAGCAACCCCTGACTCTAGCATTCAAGGTCTCCACACTAGGAATAAAGATGATTCTGTAGACCAGGCTGGGTTCCGCTTGGTTCCCAATCTGTCCTGGCTCAGCCTTCCTCAGGATCTTTCTTCAGGCTGGTCCCCACCTCTGAGACAGCCTCGCGGCCAGCTGGGAGTCCAGAGGCTTCCTGGTGGCGGAGGCATCAGAACAATACAATTGCCACTAATTAGGTGTCAGCTGCTGGCTGAAGTGAAGACCCCTCACCCCCTCCCAGAAGGTGCAGGTGGAATCGCTCTGCTGTCCCTGGAAGAATGCTGCCCTTCATACAGCCTTGAGTGACTTAATTATAGATTGCCGCCTAATGACATAAGTAGCGTTGCTGAATTCCGCCAAAGTGACAATTTGCCATCAGCAAAAGCCGCTGCCCGTGCTGCTAGCCGGCCTGGGCATCCGGGCACGAGGCCCCACGTTCTTCCCGGCCCTCCCTCCGCCTCTCTGCCCAGCACCTGGATTATGCTTGCTTGGCCTGCTAGTCAAAATAAATTCTTTCTCCTGTCAGGGCTGCCATTTCAGCCCCCAAAGGTAGGGCTTTTTCTTTTCTCCTTTATCTTTTTTCCTTCTGATTTATATACCCTTGCTAATGGAACCAAGGACTTTAAAAAACAGTTCCCACAGTATGGCGATTCCTTAAAAAATTAAAAATAAAATTATCATGTGATCCAACAACTCTACTTCTGGGTATACACCCCAAAAATTGTAAGTAGGGTCTCAAACAGATAGTTGTACCTCCAAGTTCATAGTAGCACTATTCACAATAACCAAGAGGTGGAAGCACCCAAGTGCCCATTAATGGGTGAGTGGATAAACCAAATGCGGTGTGTGCATACAATGGAGTATTACTTAGTCTTAAAAAGGAAGGCAATTCTGACACTTGCTACAGCATGAATGAATCTTGAGGACATCAGGCTAAGTGAAATAAGCCAGTCACAAAACGGCAAATTCTGTGTGATTCCCTTTATTTATGAGGCATCTAGAATTGTCAAATTCATAGAGGTGGAAAGTAGAATGGTGGTTGCCAGGGGCTGGGGGGAGGGAGGAATGGGAAGTTATTGATTAATAGGGACAGAGTTTCAGTTTGGGCAGATTAAAGGAATTCTGGGGATGGATGGTGGTGGTGGCTGCACAGCAATGTGAAAATATTTAATGCTACCAAACTGCACACTTACAAATCGTTACAGTGGTCAATTTTATGTTAAGTGTACTTAGTCACCATAAAAAAAAAAAAATTAGAAAAAACAGCAGTTCCCAGGAAACTGACAGGATCACAGCCCAGTCTGATGCTGAAGAAGTCAGAGTCTAACACGTTTCGAGCATCCTCCTCCTTCCAGGATGGCTGGAGCTCAGACCTCACCTGACCCTCACAAGGACCCTGCAGGGACAGTGAGGGGCAGTGACTGGTCCAGGGACACATGACTTCTATGATACACAGCAAGGACGGGAATCCAGCCCTGATATCACAGGGCGTGCTCCCTGCAGGACAGAAAAACACCTTCAGTAAAGGAGACTCCCCCAACCCTCCAGAGAGTGCCCCTGTGTTATGCAGCTGGGAAAGCGAGTCCCTTCCATAAAACTTTACAGTGAAATTCTGTCCCTCCCCTTCCCAAACCACAGGCACATACATAAACACAGGGGACACGGATGGGCACAGGACTATGGGTCATGCCCCTCCTGACCAGATCCCTTAAATACCCTAACACCCCCCACACACACACTGCAAAGCATGCTGGAAATGCACAAAAGTTGGCCGGGGGAGGTGGTGGCAGATCTGACAAGCTGCCCTTCCTCTTATCCATGCCCGGGTTACATGGGTTGACCAAGGCTGGCCCCCCAGTTCCAATGCAGGTACGTGACACAGGCCTGGCCAATCAGAGCACTGAACTCCCCCCACTCCCCACAACTGACTGCATCAGAGAGGGACATGTGACACAAATGGGTCAGAGTGGATGGACCCCAGGCCTTTAGCTGGAATGAGAAAGATACTACCTCTTTCCTCAAGGATGAATGAGCTGCTAAGTTTGGAGCTGCTAGTGCCATCTTTGCTACCTGGTAGCAAAGGAAGCCAACACAGAGGAAAGCATGAGTGACCAGAGAGGAAGCGGGGGAGACTGTCACTTTGTCTGAGCACCTGGAACCAGCTGTGCCTGAAGCTAGCCTTATCCCTCTAGACTTTAATAAATTCCATTTTCTCCTTCAGCCATTTTGAATTGCATTTCTGTCATTTGCAACCAAAAGAATCCTGTTTGATACAGAAGTGGATCTTCACCATGAGTCCATGCCAGCTTCCACCCGCTGGGATTCCCTCTCATCCTGTATTCATCAGAGTGTGCAGGCTGCTGTAATATATAACCTCAAATCTCCAGTGGCTGAACACAGTGAAGGTTTACTTCTGACTCACATTCCAGTTTACAGCAGGGAAGGAAAGGTTAGTGGGGGTCTGTCCTGGCTCCAAGCAGTTTTCTGGGGACCCAGGTTCCTTCCATCAAGGGGACCCCTCACCCGCCCCCACTCCCAGGCCTTGGAGTGCTCTACTGGGGTCTCTGCATCGGCCACTGATGGATGAGGAGCCAGAGCACAAGAAGACACACCTGCTCTTAGCAGCCCAGCCCAGAGGAGACAGGAAGCCCCTGTGGGCTCACAGCATGTCCTCCCATCCCACCCCAGCCCTTGTCCTTCAAACATGCCCCACGCCATGCTCAAGCTCTTTGCTTCACCACTGGACTCCCAGTTACCTGCCTTTCTCCCGATTGCCTTCCACCCTCCTAGCTCAACCACAGTCTCAATTTGATGATCTGGGGGGTCTACGTGCTACCAAAGACCTGGCATAATTTGACCTCTGGCCCCAGACACCACGGGGCTGGCCCCATCCACCCTTGGGAAGGGTTTGGGGTGGAGGGTGTGTGGTAAGGGGCTGGGTGAGGACCGGGAGAAGGACAGATGCTAAATGATGGCCATGGCACCCGGATTCCTTCCCTTGCCCTATGAGCCTCTGCGTCCTCACCTTCCTTCTCCCTTTCTCAATGCCCAGTCAGGACTCTGCAATGGAGACCTGAAAAGGGTTTGCAGAATGAGTCATTAACCCAGCTTGCTTTACAGATGGGCCACTGAGGACCGAAGCAGAAAAGCACCTCTCCTAGCATCCTGCAATGAGCGAGTGACTGGGCCCAGACTCGGGCTCCCCAACCATGTCTGGTGCATGTCTCCCGGGCCAGCTCCCAAGCCCCAAAGCAGCAGAAGACAGACTGGATGAAACCTGCATTTAGGGACCAGACTCAGTGTGCAATCATGGGTAGTATGGTGAGTCTCTTTGCAGAGAGAGCAAATTGAGGCTCAGAGAGGCTCAGAGAGCAGCCCAGCCAGCCCTGAGGACCTTGGCCGACCCAGGGCCTGAACCCCACAGTGCCCATTTCAATGCCTGGTGCTTCCCCCAGCACCTGGCTGCAGAAAGAGACAGAAGACAGCTCCTAAATGCAGCCTGTCACTCACCTACCCAAACCTACCCTGGTCCCCCAAGCTCAGCTCCAGCGCCCCTGGATGCCAGCTCCGAGAGCATGTGAGCTGGGCTCGTGCAGAGAAAAACAGAGGCAGGCAGGGCACACAGATGCATCGCACAAAGGACCCAGCGCCAAGAGGGAGGAAAGGGCGAGAAAGAAACGTGGCGAAAGCGAAGGCACTGAGAAATAAAAGCCGAGAACAAAGACCGCTAATATTACTAGTTTAAAAACCCATTTCACTGTAAACTTTAATTCATCTACTAAATGTCAAGCGCTGTTGGCTGGAGCCGCCGTTTCTATACCTCTCCTTGTTATTAATACGTACTTAGCGGCAGTGGGAATTAGAAGCTCTGTAATAATACCCTTCCCAAAACACTTCAGATGAAACTTTCTGTTTGAAATTTAAGGAGAATTCTATTATGGCTGCGGCTCATTATATAAAAGGCCGATGTCAGGAGCAATGGCTGGCATTGCTGTGCCAGGATGGAAGCCCGCGGAACGTGGCCATGCGTGGTCGGAGGCAGAGGAACACCCAGCCGACGTGGCCTGGATTTGAAAAATGTCCAATTCTGCTAGCCTCCCAGGCCTCCCGCCAGCCTTCCTCTAGCTCTGTCCTCTTCCCTCTCTGTGGCCAAGCAGGGAGCACTGGGACAGGTCTCTGGGGACCCCTTCCCACTAGCAGGTGGCACAGAAACACACCCAGGCCATTGCCCTATCCCCAAACCACCTCCTTGGTGGGAGCGTGGGTGTGAGAAACAAAGTCTGCTCTTTGTCCAGACCGGTCTTCTTCCCCTCAACACAGGGGTGTCCGTCACCCAAGGTTTTTTCCTTCCCCTCTGAGATGGTGAAGGACGGTGACGTCACTAGGTCCATTAGACTTCACTGTGTCTGTGGAGGCCACCATCATTGCTCACTGCAACCATCACACCGACTCCCAGTAGTCCCCCTGCCTGCAGTCTCTCCCCTCCCTTTCAAGTTGGGTCTGGTTGACTTCTAGAACCTTCTAAAGCCCAGATCTGACCACTGGATATCTCGGCTGCAAACACCCACATACCTTCTCAGCCAAATTCCTTAGCTGAGAACCCAAGGCCCTGCAAACATTGACTCACAGCTCACTCATCCTAGGCCTTTCCCCCTCCATGCACTGATCAGACTCAATGACTCCTGGCCCCTGCAATGCAAGTGCTTTTGCACAAGCTGTCACATGGGACCCTCCTGGCCTCCCTCTCTGTCTGGCTGACTCCTACTCCATCCTTCAGGTGGCCCCTCCTCTAGGAAGTCTCTGCTGATCCCTCACCCCTCCACACAGTCTGGCCATGTGCCCTCTCTATGGTCCCACAACCCCATGCCACCTCTGTGATAACCTCTGCACCAGTGTTGCCTGGTTCTCAGCCTGTCCCTCCCACCAGCCTGGCAGGTCCTTTGGGCAGGGCCTGAGTCCGACTCATCTGTGTTGCCAGCACCTGGCACTAGGCCCCCCAAAAATTTGTTGAATAAATGAAATGTGCTGCACTAGACCTGATCCCTCCATTTGAGCAGTTCAAGGTTCACAGAGGGATGTGGCAGTCTTGTGATGCCAGGCTACGTTGTCCAGTATGCCACACTCTGAAGGTTTCCAGTGAGGGTGGGCCCCAAAAGACATCTTAACGTGGATTTGGAGGGCAGAGGTGTCGCAGTTGGGGGTAGGCACTTCTGCAGGTCACACACGCTGTCTACCTGCCGTCTAGCCTCATTGGTGTCGAGCACAACAGCTAGGCCTGCAGCTGCTCAGGCTTCCCCTGGAGGCTCCCAGCTCTCTGACTCCTGGGCCAGGTGTGTGCTCAGTTCCGCGATGAAGCCCTCCAGCTTCTCCAGACAGGACACCCCCAAGGACATCATCAGGGTTGGAGGCACAGGACCTACTCTGCCCTCGTGCATTCCAGTTCTGCTTGTGATTCCAGTGGACTCTGGACCTCCCCACTGCCCACTTCCCTTCCCAGCTTTCTACTCTGCAAACTCGAAGCTCCAGCATCGGCCAGGAAGGCAGCAGATATTCAGGGACTGCTTAAGCAGCTCCTGCAGTTGTATGAGGCCAGAGCCCTGCGGCAGATCCCTTCCTATCTCCACTTACACACACCTTCCAGTTGTTCTGCTTCTCTAACCAAACCCTGACGGCTTCCAGAAAATAGACCCCAACTGGCCAAACAACTGGATTCAAACCTAAGTGCTCTGAATCCGTGAACGCCAAAGCATCAAGGAGCAGGAGCACATGGGAAAGCTACAGAGGGGGCTGATGTCTGAGCTCAGCCTTAACGAGCAGGACCACCAGATGGGGGGGACCCCAGTCTGAGTGTGGAGACCCAAATGAGGCCCAGCAATTCCACCAGGCCCCATCAGGAGCCAGCCCTCCGCCATGTGTTAGGAGTTCTACCCAAGGGCCCCCAGCTTCCCAGGAGAGGCCAGAGATGTGGCAAGTCCACGGCATTCTCTCCTCCCCCCCACCACCCAGCAGGGTTTCCCAGGAGCAGTGGCATGATTGTGGCTGTGTGAGGGCCTGAGATGGCCACCAAGAGCTCTTGGTGATCCTCAGTGAGGATGCTCCTGGGGCCTGCCAGCTGGTCTGAAAGTAGCTGGAAGAGGACCACCCTAGGGAGGCAAGGAACATGTCCAGGACCACATGGCTATAAGGTCACATGAGGTCTCAATGGCACCAACATGGACAGGTGACAACCACAGGTGAACCAAGCACAGTCCCCTCTAGAAGCCCCTTAGAATGTAGATTCCACTTCAGGGAGAGGGGGAAGACTAAATTGGCTGTGTTACATTTTTGTCATTTGGAATTAAGTTCAGTCATAAAACTTTCAAGGAGGTCCCTGGCATGCCCCCAGGTAGTGGCCTAAGATTTGCCCAAGAGACAGACCTCCAAGTTCATATATCAAATCAACCCCCATGAGTTCACTGGCGTTAGAAATGCGGCCACCCCAGAGGGGCCGGCAACCATGCAGGGAGGATTTCCAGCAGCAGTGGAAAAAGCCAAGGCAAGAATTCCAACTAACCAGCAAAACCAATTGGAAACAGCAGGGGAATTTGCTGTGAAAGTTGGTTTCCAGCATGCCCCATCCATAATTACTCATTTCGAAAGTGTCACGATTCTCCTGCCAAAATTACGGCTTCCCTTCCCTTGTTAAACTCCTTTCACACCACCCATTCTCCACTCTGCAAAAGTGGATTTCACTCAAAAAAGAAATTAGAAAAATAATTGATGTAATAACCATAACCTTGAAAATACTTCTGCCAGAATTTAAGAGCAGAAGGGAAAGGAGGCCCAAAATAAAGGCATCTCTCTGAAATCAGAAACCTAGATGAGTGCGAAGCCCTGGCTACACCCACTTCTCCACCAGCTCCCTGAAGGTGAGCATGAGCGAGCTCTGTTTCCATCACACAGAAGGTGGGACCGAGTGCTGCTTCAGAATGCACTGAACTCGGGCCTCAAGTGTCACAGCTAGAGGGGAAGGGCCAGCTGGGGAAACTGAGGCTCACAGACATGCCAGCTCCCCTTCCAGGCACATGGTAGGACTGCAAGTCCCCACCTCCTCTGAAGTCAGCTGTGAACATGTGACTTTCTTGGGCCAATGAAATGTGCATGGAAGTACAGTGCGTCCCATCTGCGTGGACTCTTAAGAGCTAGCGTACCATGCACCGTATTCCCATATTTGCAAAGGACCACGTGGAGGTGATTCTGCATCAGCCTGAGTTTCTGAGTACCTATGAGAAACAGCCCTCCTGCTGACCAGTGTTAGGCAAAAAAATCAAGCTTCTGCTGTGTCTAAGCCACAAAATGCAGGGGTTGTTTATTACTGCAGACTAACCTATGTCACCTGACAGTTAAACATTTTTATGGTGATGGCAGCAGCTCTATGTGTTGCTGTGATTTTTCTTGGTAAGATTCATTATGTCAGGATCCATGCTTACCTTTTTTCTTCCATGTGCACACAGTGCTGAGAACACAGTGGGGCTCAGAAGATGTTTTTGAATGAATGAATTCACAACAACTCAATGAAGAACGAATCAAAACAAGATGATGTGAACTGACTTTTCCTGAATTGGGGAGACAAATCTGACACATGTGCAGATCATGACAGTCCACGATCTAGGGATAGATGACCATGGCATACAGGCTTTTAATTTTATCAAAACAAAAAAAACAAAAACCTGACGAAGTAACTAGTACTTATTGCCTTTTAAAGGTAAGGCAGGGATCCAGAGTGCTGGGGTGAATGGCCTAAGGTCACACGGCTGGCAGATGAACAGCAGGTCTGACTCCAGGGCCAGAAATGGTCTCCTGCCTGCCTGGGAGTTCACACTGCAGGGCAGGAGCCCCAGGGAGAAGCTCACGCCCTTGCTGCTCACCTGCCCCCGTCTGTCAAACTTAACACAGGTGAAGGCTCAAAGACGACGTGAGCAACACATGTCAGATGTCAATCTTGGGTCAGTCTTCAGATGCTTTTTTGAGAATGTGAAACTCACAGAAGTCAGGAAGCCTGCAGAGTCAGAAAGAGCATTGAGCTGGTTATGAGCCCTGCATTCGAGCACTGGCTGTCACAGCCAGCTGCAACATCACCTCCCTGGACCTCAGTCTCCCCAACTGGTATAGCAGACAGGCCGGACAAAATCACCCCTAGGATCTGTTCCAGCTCTAGAGTTTTACAGTTCCTGTGAACAAGCCTCTAGTTGATGCAGGAAAGAAAGACAAACCCTTTTAAGAAAATCACTAAAGCCCTAAAATTATGTGAAAGCCTTTGAGATCCCTGAAAGAAAGGCATTTGCTAAATCCCCTCTATTATTTCCAAAGGATATTTTCTATTATTATTATTTACCAAAGGAATTTCTGGACAGAGTTTAAGTGCCCCAGAGCCTACAAAATAATCATCTCTTTGACACACAACAAAAGGATCTGAATATCTTGGCTGATGACTTTTTCTTTGAAACATGTTCTTCACTGAACAAAGGATTTTTTTCCCCCAATTTCTCTAAGTTTAAGTAAAACACACACACAAAACCTCATTGTGATTACCATCCTAGAAAACTTTTTAAGTCAGCCAGATGGCCTAAGAACATATTCATAACATGGATGATTGTCTTTTAGGACATGGTCAGTATCATCCACTCTCTTGGGGATTGGTTATTAGGAACAAGACAAAGATGATATATACTTATTGAGAACTATGAGCCAGGCTTTGTGCCAAGACCTTAATATTGATTATCTCATTTAAACCTCTGTATAACCCAATCAGTAGATGGGGAAACAGACTAAGAGATACTTAGTCTAAGACCACACAACTGGTAGCAGCTGGAGTTGGGGTGGAAATTTGGGTGTCACTGAGAAAATCCATGCTCTCAGCTCTCCTATGCTACGTTCTCTCCCACACGCTGTCTCATTGCATCCTCATGCATGACCTACAAGGCAAGATTAGAAGCCCCATTATACAGATGGGGAAACCAAGGATGGGCCAGATAAGTCATGGGTCCAAATTCTAACAGAGTGAGGGTCACTGAAACCAGGATCCAAACTCTGGTCTGTCACACCAGAAATCCCTTTGCCTGACTCCATGCTATTTTCGGGCGATGTAGGCATCAAGACACACGCTCCTCTCACTTGGGGTTAATTTATGGCCCGACGCATTGCTAGTATCAACTCCCAAAATTCCCAAGCAAATGAAAGAACAAGGAAATTCTTTGCGGTGCAAACAAGCATGTGCGGCCAAAGGACAGATTAAACCTCCAGAGCCAGGATGGAAATCTCCGCATTCAGTGGGCATCGCAGTGATGCCTACTCTTGCCCAGGGATCTGAGGCCTGTCAGTAATTCCACTGCAGGCAGCTGTTTGCAGAGGTTAATAACTCGGCCCATAAAAATGTGTGGCGAGTTGCAACTTGGCACCAGCTGCCTCAGACGAGGAGAGAAGCTAGCGTTTGCAAAATATGGTTCAAATAATCCTGTCCCCCCCTCTTTTTTTCTTCCTTAGTTTTAAGAGTGCAAGAAACATAGCAGTTCTGTGGTTTCACACTAGTCTTTTTATGGCTCAAAAGACTCCAAAACAGAGTTGATTAAAAAAATGCCTCTGTATAATGCCGACCATTGTGTGGGCACTTTCAAGGAAGCATGCCATCCGGTGCTGGGACTTTGGGGACTTGGATGTTCTTCGTTGGCTTAAAGAAAAGGTTTTGTTCTCAAACAAAAGAGACATCCTAGCTCAACAACTGTTTGTGTCTTGACCCCTACACCCAAACCCCAAATCTGCTCACAAGAGGCAACTTGATATGAGAGAATGAGCATGAACATTGGATCCAGCCAGGAAAATCTTCAGCCTGGCTCTGTCTCTTCTCAGCTTAAGGATCCTGGGAATCTTGCTTCTCAGATCCTCACTTTTCTCATCTCTAAAATGGGCACAGGAGTGTCTATCTTGTTGGGTTGTTGAGAGACTTGAGCGAGATGACATATGTAAAGCATAAAGTTGAATCACCCATTCCTTCAAGAAAAAATTAAGAGCCTACTAAGTACAAGGAATTGTTCTCAATACTGGAATATCAACAATGAACAAGGTGACCCTGTCCCTGCCCTAGGAGAGCTCGCATTCTTGCTGAGGGAGCAGACCACAAGCAAATTAAGGAATAAATGAGATCATATTTGATGACAAGGGCTTAAAGGTGACGGTGGAAGAGACCATGCTGCTTCAGCAAGGGCAGTCAGTGAAGGCCTCCCTGAGCAGGGTGCACAAACTGAGTCTGAATGATGTGAAGGAGGTAACCATGGAAAACTGGCTGGGGAAAGTGTTCTAGACAGAAGGATCAGCAAGTGCAAAGGCCTGGGGGTGGGATGAGAAGGCCAGGCCAGAACACATGAAACACCAGGACAGGGAAGAGGTGAAGCCACAGAGGAATGCAAGGAGCCATATCAGGTGATGCCTTGAAGGCCAAGATGAGGGGTCATATTGGGCTTTATTCTAGGGTAAATGGGCAGCCATTAGTGGGTTTTAAGCTGTGAAATTACAGGATCTAACTTGTGCTCTGCTTCTGCTTGCTAGACAGAGAAAGGATTACGGCAAGAGAGGTAGGAAAACAAGACCAGTCAAGAGACTTTCTCAGTCTAGGCAGAAGATAATGGTCTATCGTGGTAGCAAGGGAGTTGGAAGAAGCATATTAATTTCGGGATAGAGCTTGGAGGTGAGGCCATGAACCGATGGCACCTGGAGAAGAGAAGAGAGCCCAGGGGCACCCAACCTTTAGAAGCTGGATAGAGGTTGGGCACAGTGGCAGCAAAGTGGGAAGAGACCAGGAGAGTGCAGTGTCCTGGAAGAATTGAAAATAAAGAGTTTTAGAAAGCAGGTAAGTGAACAAGAGGAGGACTGACAGCTGCCCATTGGATTTGGCCAGGTGGAGGTCATGTCATGAGCTAGATGCACAGTGTGTCTGAGAGGGAGATGGAGAGGCAGAAACAGCAAATGCAGGCAGTCCTCTCAGTAAGTTCAACACACAGGAGGTATTTTTAAAATGCCTCCTTTAGGAATGGAAATTGATAGAGAACTTTAAAGATTATGGAGTAGTTTTATACCCGTTCTCTTATTTCTGGTGACTTATGCAGCTTCCATCATGATAATAAAAATATCCACAAGAATAACTCTGCTGCTCAAATGTCCAGCCAATACAGTAAACTGAGGTTGCACAGAGAGACTGTCCATTCTACCCACTCCCAGTCCAAACAAATAAAAATGTTGGATACAATGTAACAACAAACTATTTAAACACAAAGCCAAGCTTAAAAGCAAAGAAAGGAAAACCTCCAGGAGCTCAAAGTGAAGTGAAACTATCACACACCAAAGACAAAGAGAAAAGCTTTAAAATCACCAGAAAGAAAAGACAGAAAGGATTGAATAATAACAGATCTCTTTTCAGCATCCCTCAAGTCTAAAAGACAATGATACAATCTGTTCAAGGCTTAAAGAAGGTGCTATAACCAACTGTTCCAGAGTGAGAACTATAAAACTTTTCCACACGTGCAAAGGGTTTATCACCCACAGACTCTTCACTAAATAAAAGTACTACAAGAAGAAAGAAATCAAAGACATAAAGAGATGCTCAACATCACCAATCACTGGAGAAATCAAATTAAATCCACAATAAGACACTACCTCACACCTGTTAGGATGGCTATTATGAAAATGACAAAAGATAAGTGTTGGTGAGAGTGTGGGGAAAAGGGAAAACTTGTCCTCTGTTGGTGGGAATATAAGCAGGTACACCCGTATTTTATTAGTCCATTTTGTGTTGCTATAACAGAAATACCTGAGACTAGGTAATTTATAGAGAACAGAGGTTTATTTGGCTTATGATTCTGTGACAGCTGCATCTGGCATGGGTCTCAGGCTGCTTCTACTCATGGTGGAAAGTGGCAGGTAGCCAGCAGGTACAAGCAGATCATATGGTGAGAGGAAGCAAGAGAGAGAGGGGGGAGGTGCCAGGGTCCTGTAAACAACCAGCTCTTGTGGGAACTAATAGAGTAAGAACTCATTCATTACTCCCCCTACCTAGGGAGAGCACTAATCCATTCATGAGGGATCCACCCCCATGACTTGATCAGTTTCCAACACAGCCACATTGGGTATCAAATTTCCACATGAGTTTTGGAGGGAACAACACATCCAAACTCCATCGCCTATGGAACGCAGTATGGAAGGTCCTCAAAAAATTCAAAATAGAATATATAATTCAGCAATTCCAATTCTAGGTATATACCCAAAGGAAACGAAATCAGTATCCCACAGAGACATCTGCACCCCCATGTTCATTGCAACACTATTCATAATTGCCAAGATATGAAAACAACTGAAGTGTCTATTGATGGATGGATTCATATATATCACATTTTCATATATATATATATATATATATATATAATATAGCATTCCATGGATAA
Organism: Galeopterus variegatus; assembly: GCF_000696425.1. Lineage (NCBI taxonomy): Eukaryota > Metazoa > Chordata > Mammalia > Dermoptera > Cynocephalidae > Galeopterus > Galeopterus variegatus. Next base: position 308,395 of record NW_007726309.1, on the reverse strand, counting down.
AGAAAATGTGATATATATATATATATATATAATATTCCATTGTGTGTGTCTGTATATATATGTATATACACACACACAAACACAAAGAAATATTATTCAGCCAAAGAAAAGGAAAATCTTGCCATTTGTGACAACAAGGATAAACCTAGAGGACATTATATTAGGTGAAATAGGCCAAAAACAAAAAGACAAATACTGTATCATCTCACTTACATGTGGAATCTTAAAAAGTCAAACTCATCCAAGCTGAGGGTAGACAACAGCTATCATGGGGCTGGGGGCCAGGGAAATGAGGAGATACTGGTCAAAGAGTACAAACTTTAAGTTATAAGATGAAGTTCTAGGGATCTAATATATAGCATGAGTGGTAATATGTTAATTAACTTGATTATGATAGTCATTTTACAATGTATATGTATATTAAATTATCACATTGTATACATTGACTATATTCAATCTTTATTTGCCAATTAAATATTTTTAAATTAAAAAAATAAAAATAAATCAGAAAGAAGGACTACATGAAGCACTGTGAGTCTATAAATTGGTAGATATGTTAGAAGGTTAAAAAAGTACTGACTACAAAAAAATAACAATGACTAAAGGAAGGGTTAAAATAAGGTAGAACTAAAATATTAAACAACAATAATTTTTTTTTTCGTGACCGGTAAGGGGATCACAACCCTTGGCTTGGTGTCGTCCGCACCGCGCTCAGCCAGTGAGCGCACCGGACTTCCCTATATAGGATCCGAACCCATGGCAAGAGCACCACTGCACTCCCAGCGCTGCACTCTCCCAAGTGAGCCACGGGGTCACCCCAACAATAATATTTTTTAAAGGGAAGAAAGTTCAGAAGTAATGAGGTCTGAGATAAATTTTTAGGGAAGAGGATAGAGATACCTCTAGATTTTGCTAAATATTTACCTTAAATTTGGGGGAGCAACTGCTAAAAAAAATAGATACAAAATATATTGCTTCCAAACCAGTGTTTACAGAAAACAAAATCAAACCTATAGACAGGAATTGGCAAACTTTTTCTATAGAGGGCCAGATAGTAAACACAGTCTCCATCAAAACTACTCAACTCTGCTATTGTAGTGCAAATGCAGCCATAGGTAATATGTAAATAAATGAGCATGGCTGTGTTCCAATAAAATTTTTTTTTACGAAAATAGCTAGCTGTCTGGATTTGGCATATAGCCCTTAGTTTGTCACCCTCTGCGATAGAAGGTAAATGAAAGGATATAAAGGAGTAATAAAAAGCATATATGTAGAAAACAAAACAAAAAATATATCCTAGGAATCACAATAAATGTAAATGGATTAAACTCATCTATTAGAATATTCAAGTTACAGAATGATACAATATGATGCCATGTATATACAGGTTTAAAACCCATAAACAATACCACTTATTGTTTATAGACATGATTCTGTTTAGTAAAAGTATAGAAAGGGACACATCCAATTCCAGAGAGTGGTGCCTTAGTCAGAGAATGAGAGTAGATTTGAAGAGGGATAGAAATGGAACATCAACAATACTGTCAAAGATTTTGCTTTCAAAACAAACAAAAAGCCAAAGCCAATTTGGCAAAACATTGTATTTGTTTATTCTAGGCAGTGGGCACATGGGTATTTGTTATAATACTCACCATATTTTTCTCACATTTGAGAACATTTCATTTTTTAAGCACTTGCCTCTCATTTGAACTTACCAATCACAGGGGAATAGTACTATAAACTCCATTTCTCCAGATGAGAAACTCAAGATTCTAGAAGGGAAGAGATGAGGAAAAATGAGACCATAATCTTCTAACCAATTAAATGTGCTCTGCATACTGTATGACATTTTGTGGGAACTTGAAGATGTGTTTAGCAAATACTTTCTCTCTCCATGATCCCTGGGGCCCTTGCCTTTCCCTGGACACCCATTCCCTTCTAGCCGTATTCCTGCCTCAGCTCTCTCATCTGCTCTCTGGACATTTATGGTGTGAAAATATAGCTTGAATAAAACACACTCCAGCTCTTGAGTGCCAGCTGTGGGCCTGAGTACATAAAGACAAGTAATATGTAGTTTTCTCAATGCGGTTTAATTTCCAACTCAACCAACATCTACCTGGGCAGGCATTAACTTCTCTAAGCCTCCATTTCCTCATCTGTATAATGGGAATCACCATCCCTACCCTAAATGTTTCCCAGGGCTTTTGTAAGAATAAAATGAAATCATCTAGCAGATTACTATTCTTATAGAAAAACTCCAAACTCCTGAGCATGTCACTCAGAGTTGTCTTAAATCTCACCCCTCCCTGACTTTTAGCTTTATCTCCAATTACTCTCTACTCCCCAAACATTCCATTTACTCTGCCCTTTCAAGGCATTTATAGCTATTCCCTCTTTCTGGACTACCTTCTTGCCCAGCCCTTTATCATTAGTCAAAATTACATTTTACATGAAATAATATAACTTTCAAGAGGCTTTCTCAAAATCTCCAGGAGAAGTAGATTTTCATTTCATTGAGTTTTATAGTCTTTGCTTGTATATTAGTATCTACATTCTTCCTCATTTCCAAACTATTTATTTCGATGCTTAACATATGAGTTCCTGGAGGAAACAACATTGAGGGTGTCTAAATTTGGTTCTCGATAAATGCCTCTGTAATTGATTGACTGAAGCTGTGCCCAATTGAGCTCAATTAGGTTGAATGGCGTTGAACTGACTAAGCTGAGTTGTGTTGAATTCAGTCAATTGGATGGAGCTAAGGGGACTACACTGAGCAAGGCTGAGGAGTTGGACTTAGCACTGAGTTAAGCTGAGCTGAGCTGAGTGAAGGTGAGTTCAGTTGCACTGACTGGACTTTAGTTGTGCCAAGCTAGGCTAAGCTCAGTTGCATTGAGTCAAGCTGACTTGAATTGAGCTCCACTGATCTGACCCTAAAAACTAAAGATCTCACAACAGTTTGGGCTTCTTTAGGTAGAAACACTCTGCAACCAGGTTCCAAATATGTACCGGTAGTTAAGATATCTTGTCTTTCTTTAATCTAAACGACAAGGGCTGACTTCCACCAGGTAGGGGGGCCAGGCTAGTTATGTTTCTCAGTGAATTGTATACATTTCCTAGGCCATAGGAGGACCACAGAAACCAACTAGAATGAATTCCAGAATTTTTTGTGTAATTACCGTCCTCTGTCTGGTTGCCCCATTGCTTAGGAGAGCCTGAGTGGGGAAGAAGAGTTTGAGGGCATGGCTCTCACCTGGAACAGTGTGCAATGGCAAATTCCTCCAAAGGGGAGATCAAGGTTGAGTGCCAACTAACCAAAAAACAATAAATATCTGCTACATCTGATATCCTTCACAATCAACCAAAATCAAACAATTCCTTCAGAAAGGAATTAGGTTTATAGGGGCAGTGCAATGGGATGGAAAAATAACATGGACTTTGAGGGCAGGGAAACCCTTGTGATTTGTTCACTGTATGAATGTAGGTTATTTCATCTCTCTGAATTTCAATTTCCTTGTGTATCCAATGAATAAAATAAAATAAAACTAAAACCACCCACCTCATAGAGTTGCTAAGAGAATGAAATAAAATGATTGTAATAAAGCTCCTCACCCAGCACTGGACACACAGTAGGTATTTAAACAGTATTTATCCCTCCTCTCTATTGTAGTTTTATCTGTAACTGCAGTCACATTTCTTGGAAACTGTTGAGTCAACTTGACCTTGTAGACTCACCCTAATCACACAGGGGACCCTGTCTGAAGAGGCGCAGAGTGTTGTTTAACACATTGCTGGTGCTCCCCAGAACACCCTGAGCTGGCCACATCCCTCCTCCAGGTCTCCCAATGGTTAAAGGATGATTAATGGTTAATGGACCAGGCAACTTCTAAGAGCCCTTTCAGCTCTGACATCTAGGATCACCCACTGGTTTCTCCTGGGACCAAGGAAAGAGAGCCCCTCCAGGCCTGTCTTTTGCAAACATCAGCCCAGCCACAGTAAAGAATGTAGCTGGGCTGATGTCTGCTTATGAGGAGTGGGATGCAGAGCTCCCTAGAAATGAAAAGGCTTATTTACGTAGGGAAGGGGAATCAACGTTCCTGCTGCTGCTGCCCACCACACTGACCCCTTTCAGTCTCTGAATGTGCCATGCTCCTCCCACCACTGGCCATTTGCATACACACAAAGGATTCTCTGCTGGAATGTCCCTGCCCACCCCTTCACCTAGTTAACACCTACTCTATTCTTCCACCAGTCTTGGCTCATTCTTTATTTCCTCAGGGAAGCCTTACCTGACCTCTCAGACCACTTCAATTCTCTGATTATACATTCTCATAATAGCATGGATCTTTTTGTATCAGTCACTTATTGCCATGATAATGCTGCATAACAAAAGCACCCCAAACCTTACTATAACCACTATGTTTTATTCCTATTTGTAAGATGGGTGGACAGTTCTGCCAGTCTGAACCAGGCTCAGCTGATCTTGGCTGGACTGGCTCTTGCATTGATGACTGTGGTCAGCTGACAAGTGGGCTTGGGGGCTAGCCAGTCTACGATGACTCAGTGGGGTGCTGTGCTCCACGTGCAGCAGGCTCACCTGGCCACACTCTCATGGTGATGGCAGTAGCACGCCAGGCCCCCTGAGGCCTAGACTCAGAACTGATACAGCACCATTTTCACTGCACTCTGTTAGCCAAAGCAAGTCACAGGCCATCCCACCTTCAAAGGGTGGAGAAATAGCATCCACCTTTTAATGGGAAGGACTGCAAAATCACTTGCAAAGGGATTGGATACAGGGAAAGGTGGGCAATTGGAGGTGCTGCAATCGATATACCACGCTCCCCCTTAAAGCACATATCAAACTCATCATTTTCCCTTGTATTTGTGTGACTATTATTGTCCACTATATTATAAGTCCTAGGAAGGCTGGAACCAAGTCCTGTTCTTTCTTTCACCACTCTATCCCCATTATTCATTAATTAATTTACAGATGACCTATAAGGAAATGAGCACCATGCTGGATATTTTTTAACATTTTATCTCATTCAATCCTTGCACTAACCTGTTCAATAAACATTCCCTTCTTTACCCACTAGGATCCTGAGACTCGGAGGAAGCAACTCCCCTAGAGTTATAAACTAAATTTTAAAAAGGGATGGTGTCACAGTCATTAGTATATAGTGTACCAATATCCTAAGCTCCCCTCCTTCTGGGAACAAGGTAGGGTTCACTTTCTGATGCCTTGAAATTAGGTGTGACCATGTAACTTGTGAGGGCCAATGAAATGTAAGCAGAGGTGATATGTGTCACTCCCTAGTTGAATCTTTAAGACCCAGGGGCAAGTCACCCTGTTTTCCAGATAATGATTGCTATGCTGGCCTGAGTCCCTGAGTGAGGACAACACAGAGCTAAGCCCTCAGGTGACACTTGTTGGATATGTACTAGGGGTAAAAAATAAACCCATGTTGGATTAAGCCATTGAGATGTTGGAACTTTTTGTTACTGCAGCATAACCTAACCTATCCTGACTGATACAAATTCTTACTACAGCTGTCCACAGACCCCAATCACCAGCTGTGTTCCCAATCTATGACATTAACAGAAGTGTACATCCCTGTGTTTATTTGAGGGTTAGTGCTCTGACCCTAATCAGAATTCTTAGCATATTGATCACTTTTATGGGTACTGAGCATCTATGGTATAATTTTATTTCTTCACATACAGAGGGTTCTGCATTCACAAACACAGGGTGTGCTGGAAGGGGAAACGGGTGGAATGAAAGAATCCCTCACCTGATGGCTTAAGTTCCATACCAGCTATTCATCTCAACAAATATTAATAAGCACCTGTTATGCCAGGCCTTGTAGAAGTAGGCATAGAAAGAGTAGGCATAGAAAGGGGAGACAGAAAGACACAGGCACTGCCCTGGAGTAGCTCATGGTTTAGTGGATAATCGGGTATGACTCCCTGGTTAAGCAGGTGTTAAGCACAAGACCCTCTAGCAGTTACTGGGACACAGCCATGGATCAGTGATGGCTCATCTAAAATATATCAAAATTGAGGCTAAATCCTCCCAGCACCTATGGATCCATCCACCCATTTATCCATCCATCCATTCACCATCTTGAGGACCTACTATATTCTGTTCTAGAGCATTCTGTTCTAGGCACTGAGGAACTACCAGAGAACTAGAGGTAAAGTCCCTACAGTGGAGCATGCATTCTGGTTGGGAGGATAAAGCCGTCCATGGAGGCAGCATGTCAGAATCACCGAGGCGCTATGGGCCCACCTTTCTGAATTTTCATCTGTATTTGTATAAAGTTCTCCAGGGTCTGGTTCCAACGCAGCGTTTGGAAACACTGAAGGACTGAAATGAGCACTGGTAGGGGGGCCAGAGGAGTCCTGGGCACTCCTCCTTGGGAAGGAGATGAGTCTCTAGGCCAATATCAAATGTGGTCAAGCCTCAGACGAGCTGAAGGATCTGCACAGTCCAGCAAGTGAGAGAGACTCAACAGAAACCCCTAGGGCATTCCCTGCCCCAGCCACATGCCAGCCAAGGGCATATCAAAGTTGCTGGGAGAGCCCGGCGGGAAGGACAGACGGATCCTGCAATCCCTCTGCACGCAGGGGCTCTTTGCCTGAGCCCTCCACACACACCACCACGAGGAGTTTCTAATAGCAGGTTGTAGCTGGTACACTCAACTAGCCACTTGGCTTGGAAAATAAATCAACAGCTTTTGTTGCCAGCAAAACCACAGCTGCCAAACCCCTTCTGAGGTTTGAGGGCCGCACATGCTTGATGCTTCCAATCATTGGGAACTGTGTGTTTGCATTTCCAGAGGGAGGACCCTCAAGACGCCATTAGGAAAACCCAGGGCTGCGGTCGGCTGGCACAAGACCTCGGTTTACCCAGCCAAACTTCCGAAAATTCAAGTCTCTGGTCGGATCCTGAGCCGCATGCCCCAGATCCAGCTTCGACATGCTGCTTGCCCTCAGTGGGTCCCAGCAGCCTTGAACCTGGGTCCAGGTGGGTGGGCGGGGAGATGACAATGGCAGATTTAGCAAACTCCCTGGGCTCCACTAGGCTGTGCACCTCCCTCTAAGCCTTGGTCTCCTTACCTACAAATAAAGATGATACTAGTAACCCCTCCCCATGTTTTTATGATTTTTTTTTAAGTGAAATAACACAGGCATGGCTCCTACCATACAATTAGAACTCAAGGTATATTTGCTGACTTGTAATATTAAAACCTTCCTATTGCAACATTCCTTGAGTTCTTACGGTGAGCCAGGAGCTGGGCACAGCCATTTTCACACTTCGTGCTACTTCGTTGTTTAACTGTACGGGTGGGCATTTTTATTATTCCTATTTCATAAACACTGAGGCTTGGAGGGATTAACCGTGAGCATGAGGTTAGAAGCAGGATAAACCCAGGCACTCGAGCGTGTGGGCACCCCACTGACTTTGAAGACTGAAGAAAGAAGCAAACAGCCACACCACGGGGAGGACCCGGACCTTGCTCTTGCCCTTGGCCTTGAATTTTCTATTTTTTTACAGCCACAAGGGCCACCCCAGAGGCCCAGGCTTCTTGCTTGTTCCCAAGCAAACCAGAAGCGTGGGCTCCAAGATAGTGGGACCCCAAATCCTACACGCCCAGGCCTGTCAAGGAAGAAACACGAATATGTAGAAGGCAGGGTGGGAACGGATTTTTATGATTCCACCAAATGTCTGATAGTGGGAACATCGCCCACGACAAGTATGTATCAGCATCAACAGAGGCAGAGAGAGCATTTCAGGACACCGTGTGCTCAGGGCCTGGCGATGTCAGCTTCGGGGGTGGATGAGAAAATGGCCCAGAGGCCTCTCCTTGGAAGCTGAGAGGCACCACTGCAGAGTTGCCTAGAACACTGTCATACTCTAAGGACCGGTCTCCCCATCAGCCTGTTCTCAAGCGCCTCCTCTGTTGTCCCCTCCACCTTCTCCTGCTCATTCCTGCCACCCTTCACAAGTCAGCTCTCTCAAATCCCCATTCTACAGATGGGGAAACTGAGGTTCAGAGAGGAAAAGTTCCCTGGGCCATATACTTAATAAGTGGTGAAGCCAAGATCTGGCAGGTCAGTCTGGCTCCAAACCTATGCCCCTAACCCTGACCACCCTCGACTGTCCCTGCAAGGCCTAACCTCAGAGCCAGGCAACATGCAGGTGGAGGAATCGATTCTAGTCTGATGGGGCTAGGATAGACTTGTTTGAACTGGGCTCCATGGAGCTGTGGCCACTCTGCCACACACGTGCTGCATGACCTTGGGACAGACATTCACCTTGGCAACCTTCAGTTCCCATATTTGTAAAGGGGGCCATGAGCTCCCCTGGGAGAGTCTGGTGGGGACGAGGCAGTGAGAACACCCTGCAGCCAGTCCAGTAGGGAACCTCGGACTCCAGCCCATCTGCAGAGCTCCTGACCAGGGCCAGGAGCTATATAAAGCCCTCACATGCATGTGATCCCGTGTTCTTTGTCTTTAGGATGCTGATTCTTATTCTCACCCACATAACACAAACCAGTTCTGGAGGATCTCCAGGAGAGCCAAGTCACCTCCTAAGGACAAACTATTTCCTTGAAATAGTGATTTGTTCTAAACCCCAGACACCAGGCACCACATTGCTCTTCCTTGTTGAGTTCACCAAGTGCAGCCTCCCAACTTCCAAAGGCACTTTGAAGTGTCTGTACTCACACACTCACGTGCTAGAATGTCCAAAAAATTTGAAATGCCAACCAGAGTGCAGACTCCTTGGAGGGAGAGATGTCACCTCCCCATCGGCCTCTAATCCCCAGGGTTTGACTAGGGCCTGGCATGTAGTCGGTGTTCAACAAAGATTTCTCAGATGAACTAATGAATGGGATAATAATGATAATAATGGACATTTGCATAAAACATTATCATTTACAGGGCACACTTCTAGCGACAGCCTTGTTTGATGTTGATGAGAGGTAGCTGACATCGCCCCCACTTTGCAGATGAAGAGAGGGAGGCTCAAAAGGCAAGAATAGGAACTGCTTCACTTTACTGGCTAATCCAGCCTTCTCTGTTTATTGGATCCCTTGTCATGGAGACTTAGAGTACACGCTGGCTCCTCCATGAAGCCTTCCCAGTCTCCCCTGTCACGGACCTTTTCCTCTCCTATGCTCCAGAGCCCTTTGCCAAACCCCTGAGGTTTTTCTTTTGCATTGTGGCTACTATTAGGATTGGTTGCATGCTTGCCCCTCTTATTCTTAATGGCTAAATCTTGTATTTCTCATGTCCCCACAGCTGCCACAGTGCCCAGAACACAGTAGGTCCTCAACCAATATATGCCGACTTAAATACGTCGTCAGTAACCTGCTTGTGGCTAACACATCAGAGCTGAAAAGGACCTTAAAGATTCTCTATCATCCCCTCACCTACATAAAGTCTTGCCTGTGTTACCCAGAGAGTTCACTTGTCTCCTGACTAACTCAGGGCCCTTTTCAATGACTAAACTCCAACTAACACCTAGATTTTCTCTCCCGTGCCAAGTCCAGTGGATTGAAACAGTTGCCCCTGGCTGAAGTGGAAAGAGTGCTGTGATCGGTTAGTAATGCCCACCACTGATACAGGATGGAGCGTGTTAGAGCATTGTCAGCTGACTCTGGCCTTAGACTACGCATCAATTATAATTACTGCTTATTGATAGATTCTGCAGACAGGATGGAATTTGAAAGTGACCCATTCTACACCCTGTTGTCAAATTTTCCCTACCCAGCCCTTCTCTCCCTTTCTGCCCGTGTTTGT
>NW_007726309.1:281640-297591 GCF_000696425.1 Galeopterus variegatus | reverse complement strand
CTACACCCTGTTGTCAAATTTTCCCTACCCAGCCCTTCTCTCCCTTTCTGCCCGTGTTTGTCTCTCCAATTAGGTTGGGTGTTTCTCCAGGGCAAAGACCATGTCTGGTTCATTTCTGGACTCCCACTGCCTGCACACAGTACAAGGTCCTTGGTGAGTGTTTAGCAGGGAAAAAGTAATTAAGTCAAACTTGGTTCAACACTGATGGGTCCATAAGGTGAGTAGGCGGACATGCAAATGGACAATAGAATCGCAGAAAACATATCCCCAAATGTCCCATCTGCAGCAGCCTCGCAGAGAAGTACAGAGAGCCCAGCTCCCTAGAGTTCCAGGATTCAGGGCTCTCACCAGCCTCTTTCTGCATGAGCTCACATTTCAGGGGTGTGGAAAAAACATGCCCATCTTTCCAGCTGTGGGTTGGCATGTTAGCCAGATATCCACAAAATATAGGTTTGGGGAAATCATCCTATAAAATGGAATGAACCATTATTCAAAAGAAAATTGCCCAATCATTAAAGGGATTTTTTTTAACCATTCAAATATCCGTGGCCTTTAACCCCAACAGCCCTGTTTCTGCTGTGTTATAGAAGGAGGAGAATGTAGATTTATTTGCATTTTATAATATCCGTATTCTCTGTATGGTGCTCACATGCCAACTATATGTGAAGAGATATAAATATTCCAATTCAGTTGTAAAAGGATGTAGATTTGGAATTCTGAGCCTCCTGATTTCAATTGTCTACAGATTCTTCCTCCATGCTGTGATTTGTTCAAGGTATTTAATAAGCAGGCAACTCTATAAAAAGACATAAGGTACATTGTTTTTCGTTAAAGATGACCCTTCAATCTAAATCCCTTAAAATATATTCTGCTGTTGTCTTTCCTGGAAGAATGGAAACCTTTAGGTTTTTACAAGCAAGAAAGGGAAAAATGAAGTGAGTAAATTATATACACACTGTGCAGTACGTGCCTGTACTGAAACAACACACTATACACCACGAATAGGTAAGCATAAATATTAAAAAAAATAAATTGTAAACAAATCCAAACAGAATGAAATATTTTTTAATTAAGTCCAAGTTACAGTTATAGAAGGTACTAAAAGTGCCTGCTTGGGCACCAGCTTTAATCTCAATTCATGTTCCTGTGTTCCCTCCAAGTGTCCTCGATCAGGCATTTATCTCATTCCAAATCACATGCAAAGCACCTAGTTGGTGCAAGGCACTGGGCCTGGCTCTGAGGACCCAGAAATGGACGAGATCAATTCTTGCCTTCTAGTCCCCAACAACCAAGACCAGGCACCCCCGACTCCACTGAGAATAACGCAAGGAGTCTAGTAGTGCGCTAGAGTCACTTGGGGTCGCCACAGGGGCCTGGGAGGCCTGGGCAGCACACACACAAGGAGTCTTTCCCCCGACTCCACTGAGAATAACGCAAGGAGTCTAGTAGTGCGCTAGAGTCACTTGGGGTCGCTACAGGGGCCTGGGAGGCCTGGGCAGCACACACACAAGGAGTCTTTTTCTTTCTCAGATGACTTCAAAGATTTCTTTGCACACCTGATTGTAATTTTTAAAAATATATGTATTTTTTTCATGGATTCAGTGCCTACCACGTGGCAAGCACCATGCTGGGTACTCTGTGGATGTTAGCTCACAGACTCTTTTTCACAGATTCAAGGGACTGAGGCTCAAAGACAGGAGTCAATTTCTCAAGATCCAGAACTCATACGTGGCTGACCAGGATCCAACCCAACATTTCCAGCTCCAAACCCGTGCTACCTACAGCATTAGGAGATGAATCTTGGTGATCTTTAAATGCCTACCTGACTTCCAGACTCCAGAGGAATAAACATTATGCAGAGGGTATGTTGGAAAGGATGCAGGACTGGCTGAGCAATCCGATCACTTTACTTGCAAAAGAGGAAACTGGGGCTCAGGAAGGGAAGTTGACCTGCTCAGAGCCACACAGTGCAGAGCTGAGCCTAGAATGCAAGCCTTCCAACTCCCAGGGCACCGTGCACAGCTCCACGCCACCTGCAAGCCCTCACTTCCCTCGCCTCCCCCATCCTCGTGACACATGGATACCAAGTCAAAAACCATCTCAATGGCATTGCTGTAAATATTTTCCACTTGGTTTGCAGGTTAGCAAGACTCCTTTTCTGCCTTGCAGTTTTAGACAATTTACGCTTCCATTCTCAAAACAGATTTTTATCCTAATAAAGGCTTTTATTACTATTATCCACCTGTCATTACACAGCATTAGACAATTACAGAGCACAGACTGACTCTCCCACCGCGAACCTTCCCCTCCGCTCTAGGTGGGGGAAGGGGACGCAGGCAAACAGAACATTTCATTAAAAAACAGAGATGAATCTTTCATTTTTTTAAAGCTCTGCCAAGGCTGCTACCTACGCTTTTTAAAACTTTGTTGTGAAAAGTCACTGGCGTGAGCGAGAAGGTGATAAAAAAAAGAGTGTGGGCTAGAAACCGTCTCCAGCCCCACTTTGATTGCCAGACGATTGACAAAATAATTTGTACCCGTCAATGCTCATGAAGGGAATTTTTACAATGGATTTGCCAACCAGATTTTTAATTTTAATCAGTAATGAAAAAATGACAACCCGGATCACAACAAGACATCAGTTGCTGAACGGGCTTTGCAGTCCCTGTCAGGCGGCCTCCATCAGGGAGCCGCACCTCCGTGAACATCAATCACTCGTCTCAAACTCCTGTACATCTTCGGGATTTAATTAGACATTTAAGTTCTTTACCCGCAATTTGCAAAATTGTCACTTACCAAAAGTGCAAGATGCTAAAAAATGTTCCGCGTGAGTCCCCAGAGACTGTTTATCTCCATCCTGAGAGAGGATTAGAAGTTAATTTTTGGACACCACCCCCTGAAACACACATTCTCACTCAGCTGCTGTCCAGGACCCACGGCTAAAGATATTTTCCAAAAAAAAAAAAAATGAAAATAAGTCTATGATTGTGGTCAAAACCAACCCCAAACTCTATTGTGGAAGGACAGGGGAAAAGAGGAGTTTTCTTTTTGTTGAGGTGGAGGTTTCTTCTTTCCTTGTGGACTTATTCCACGACTTTCTTGGTCTTACTGACTCCCCACAGGATGCAAAGCAGGAGGAATTGATGTCCTGGCTCCATCACAGACCAACCTGCTATGTGACCTTGATCCAATTACTTCTCCTGTCTGAGAGTTTATTTCTTGTAAACCTAGAAATAGACAAGTAATAATCAACTCTTATTAATGAATTACAACAGTGTATACAAATTCCCTGTAAAGTGCTTTAATAGGGTTAATTCCACCTTACTTAAGGGGTGCTTTCTCTCCATCAGCATGTGCAGATCATCAGGACATGTGCCACCCATCTGAAGAGGGTTGTAGGGAGACCTTCGAAATACCACAGTGATCATGACATCAGAGGACAGGTCAGAATCTCAACCTACTGTGGCAGGAACAAGGCTCCCGCCAACTAGCCCTGCTGCTGGATCTGTGACCACCTGTCCCAGGATCACTGACCGGCAGCTGTGACCAAAGACACGCACAATGTGTTAGTGTATTTTGCTGTCTGTGGCTTTCAACTTGGACCTTCAAAAGACCCCTAAATCTGTATTTGCTTTGAAATCTTTGGGGCTTAGTGATTTTCATTCTGTTTGGTTCCCTGGCCTGGATGAAAAGGACATCTTCTTGGTTTAATTTTTCAGGAATGGGAGAGTGGATTGGAGGGTGCTCGGTTGCAGCACTCCAGAAGCAGAGCAGGGAATAAAAAGGGCCTTCTCCTTTAAGAGAACCTTGGCTTACCCAGGCACATTATTGAAATGAATATAAAAGGTGGATTGTGAAAAACCTATTACTCACAGATAAGAAATGCACCCCAGGCAAATCTAAGGAGCACAGACTTATTTTCTAGCTGAAGTTTCTTTCAAGTGATCTCTACTCCCCACCCCTAAGAATGGTGGGTGGGGGGATTAAGGGGGACATCCTAGTACGGATGTACTCACCTTTCATGCAAGTCCCCTGTACGGTAGACGAGCAGCCCAAACTGCAAGCGTTAAACCAATTTACTAGTCAAAATTGACAAAATGTACTTTGCAATTTCACCCCTACCGAGATTACCTGTTCCCACCTGGGCGAATCCCCGCTGCTTTGCTGCAGGAGACAGACAAGGCGTTGTCTCATTATCCCACTAGCCTTCCTTACATTCTCGTCTTCCCAGTGACCACGAGGCCCTTTCCAGGTATGTCACATCCTGTCCCGTCTGCACTGAAGACTCACAGAGCCCAAATCCCATGGCTGATGCAAGAATCGGCAGGAACTAAGACTTGGCACGTCTGGAGCTGGAACTCTGGGGCCAGGAGTGTCATCCCTGCTTAGGAGCCAAGCTGCTGTGTGACACAGGCAAGACGCTGCTCCTCTCTGGGCCTCAGTGCCCTTGCCTCAAAACCAGATGGCCACCAAAATTCCTTCCACCCACTCAGAAGCTCTGATTCCACAAAGTCATGCATTAAAGGGAAAAATGTTAATGTAAAAGAAAGAAAGAAATACAGATTTTATTTTATTATTATTTTTTCCTTTTTGTCTTTTTTCGTGTCCGGCAACGGATCGCAACCCTCAGTGTCGCGCCCGTACCGGACCGGGACCGGCAACAGGATCGCAACCCTCGGTGTTGCGCCCGCCCCTCACTCAGCCAGTGAGCGGGAACCGGTCTGTATGTGGGATCCGAACCCTCTGCGGGAGCGCCGCCACGCTCCCAAGCGGCGCACTGTAGCAGTGTGCCACCGGCCGGCCTGAAATACAGATTTTAGAATCAGCAGACCTAGGTTCAAACCCCAGCTCTGCCACAAGTTTCCACGTGTGTGTGCGTGTGCGTGTGTGTGTGTACGCCTCTCTCTCCAGCAGCCATTGCACTCATAGCCTCACCTCCTCCGAGAAGCCCTCCCTGGTGCCTCTTTCTCTGAGTTCGGGGAGCAGGGCCTGTCAGGAGTGCTTGACCCACACCCCTCATCTCTTACTATCCCACCCTGCACATTAGTGGTAACAGTGAGAGGGCACTTTTCTGTTCATGTTTCTGGGCGAGACGCCCCTTGGCTCTCTCACTTTTGGCTCTATCAGCCTATACCCATGACTCCCTTTAGAGGACAGGCCTGGGCAACCTGAGCTGCCCTCCCTGCATTCAGACAGCCCAAGTGCCTGAGAGTTTAAGACCCCAGGTGAGGCCCTTAGCCAGTAACTGGCCCAGGAGCATGAAAGCCCAGCCCCTTGCTGCAAGTCAGGACCAGCTCTAATTTACGATCTGGAGCTCCCGCAGGGGATCAGGCTGAGACTAGGAGTTTTCCTGACGTTGCCCCCTCACTAAGCTTCTTCCCCAACACTCTTCTTCCATCCCCCTCCCCTACCGCTTCCCAGTTTTTCTGTGAGAATTTTTTAAATAAATCACTTAACAGAGGAGTCCTTGTTTCCGTATTTATTTTTGGGCAACCAAAGCTAAGACATCCTGATTGCTAATAAAGGGTGTGGCCTATAGTAGGTGATGCTCAATAAACATTTGTTGACTGCATGAATGAAGGAATATTCTGAGGCTCAGTAAGGGTTGGGAATAAATGAATCATTTCATAGAGTTGGGAAGCCAGAAAAGGCCAAAAGAGGTCTTCTGGAAGTCTCCCTTGGAATACAAGCTCCATGAGAGTGCACATCTTTATCTGTTCTTGCTGTATCCACAATACTGGCCCACCGCCGGCTCTTGACAAATTTTTATTGACAGGATGAATGAATGTAGTCCACCTCTCTGCTGCCTGACAAGTCCAACATCCTCCAAATAAACACTCACTCTACTTAAAAGAAACCTTGGGACCTGGCTTCCCACTCCGAAGCTGCCCAGAGTCCTGGCATCCTTCCTTCCAGACCTGCCCCTCCCGCCAAAGCCCACTGCCCCCACCAGGATGACGGCCCAGATGGAGAGCAGCTCTTCTCATCTCAGGGAAAACGTGTTCATCGTCTGCACCCACAAAAGGCACCCCGGGCAGCATCACCCCGGGTGACCTCCCTGGCGTGGTGGGAACAATGGCTGGGCAGAGTGATTCCAGCCCTCCGTGGGCCGGGGCGGGCTGGGTCGGCAGGTTCACACACTTCAGACATGAGTGCGAGCACCCTTCATAATAGGGCTTTGTCCCGGCTCCTATGAGCCAGCGTCTGAAGAACCCTGGGCGGCCGAGGGCGGCGGCCCACACGTGCGATGCCACCTTCCAGCCCCGGGAGGCTCGTTCCAGAGCCTGGAAACACACTGAGCTCCCTGGGAGGGGAGGCTGGTCCTGGGGGCCACCTGCCAGCACCTCTCTCCAGGGCTAGAGGAGCACAAGGAATGTCAGAAAGTAGTCCTGTTCCCTGGCCATTTGCAAAGAGGGAAGCAAAGGGGACCACCAGGAAGAGGGAGAAAATCACCATCTATTGAGCACTTAGTGTATACCAGGCTCTGCACAGTGCACTTGCCATCCTTCAATCACCTACCACTCTGGGAGGGGTAT
The DNA here is from genome assembly GCF_000696425.1 of Galeopterus variegatus. Lineage (NCBI taxonomy): Eukaryota > Metazoa > Chordata > Mammalia > Dermoptera > Cynocephalidae > Galeopterus > Galeopterus variegatus. The sequence continues at coordinate 291,055 of NW_007726309.1, read as the reverse complement.
ATTAGCACACCTATTACACAGATGGGTAGACTGAGGCTCTGAGCAGTAAAGTGACTTGCCAATAGCCACCAGGAGGTGTGTTCTTTCTCCTTTCCTACATAGACCCGTGGAGCCTCCCTAAACAGCCACCCACATCTTGCCTCTGCAGACCCAGTTGGGTGGAAGTGGCATTTGGATCCCAGAAGCATCCCACCCCTGCCCACTCCAGCCCACCCCAGCTCTAGCTGATTCAACCTCCTTCAGCCTCTTGCTCTACCAGGGTCTTCCAGAACATGGGGAACTTTCTGCACAATTCTTTCATTGGCCACCTGCCAGCTGCCCTGCAACACTTTCTCTTCTCCTGGGATGGTGAAGGAAAGGCACCCATACCAGCCTCTCCATGGCTCCAACCCTCACCCTTCACCAGCCGCCAGACAATGACTCCCGGAGCACAGACACCCAGCGGCTCTCCCTACACCACGGTGCACGTGCTGCTGCTGTGAGGACTGCCCCTCCCCTGCAGAGCTGCGGCTCACCACCAGCCTCCTGGGCTGTGGGCCCAGCCCCAGTGTCCACAAATGGATGGAGAGGCTGGGAAGACATGCCCAAGGCCATTGACAATGAAACTGGCCCAGCACAAGCAGTCCAACGTTCTCCCGCACCCACCGTCAGCATCAGGCGTTCCTCATATCCACGCGCACTTGGCAGGATGGCCAAAATTATTTTATAGCAATATTTATAAAATATTTATTTTTTAAAAAACTATATTTCATCAAAGTCTGGGGACCAAAAATAGAGATTCTTTGCCAACATAAAACAATACAAACAATATATAATTACTGCAGTTTACAGCTAAGGTGGTGACCTGAATGTTCAAAGCAGAAAGATTTGGGCCCAAGGGACAGTTCCACTGCTTTCTAGCTGCATGACCTGGGGTGAGAGTCTTAATCCCTCTGCACCTCCACTGCATTGCTTCATTTGGGCAGGGTATCATGCCTTCCTCATAAGACTGTTGTCAGCATTATATGAAGGAATGCTCTTGGGACATGGCAAACAACGAAGGTTTTCTGTTAATATTACTACTGACTATCCTCCTCCTCCCATGGTTCAGGTCCCAGTTCTGCCACTTATTGGCTGGAAAATTCACACAAGTTGGTTAACTTGTCTGATCCTCAGTTTCTTCATCTACACAATGGGAATAAAAACTCTCTGCTGTGGAAGAATAGGAGGATTAAATGAGATAACATATGTTCATCTTCTCAGCGTGGCCCCCAATGGGAACAAGTGCCAGCAAATCATACTATCTGCTTTCTGATCCATATTTGCTTATTTTTTTCATCTGGCAGATCAACATGATGTTTCCAGTCCTCAAAGGTAACAATAATAAAACTACTCCTGCACCTGCGTGCCCTGTGCACTCCCAGATGCATCGACGGTATGGGGAGCTAGCTCACCCCAGCTCAGGAGAGCTGACATGCCCATCTCTTCCCAACTCAGGATCCTGTAACATACTTTGGTAGCTTGAAATTGGCCATGGTGCAAGTATTTACACCACAGAAATTGGCAAATGCTACAAATTAGGACTTGCTTTATTTTTCAGAGAGGTGGTGGTTAAACATTTACCAGCACACCACTGATCATGACCATCACTTCATTTTCTCCTACAACAACCTCAAAACACATGCAACAACCAGAACAGCACAGGCACCTGCCAGTGGGAAAGCACACACCCTAACCCTAACCCTAACCCTAACCCTAACCCTAACCCAGCCTTGGGTCTATGCAGCTCCAGGTCATGGATGAGCAGATGGACAGGCACCTGCCAGTGGGAAAGCACACACCCTAACCCTAACCCTAACCCTAACCCTAACCCAGCCTTGGGTCTATGCAGCTCCAGGTCATGGATGAGCAGATGCAGGCTCAGGAGGACTCAGCTTCCGTGGAGCAGACCCCAATTCTCAACACACTCCTGAGTCTTCCTGCAGAGTGACAGGAGGCAAGTCACTCTACAGGGAACCTCGAGCTGCCCCAAGCAAGGGTACACTGACTGCCACGTGAAGCATTGCAACCCCTAAACATAAGCAGAGAGACAGAGCTGGTACCAGCACCCAGAGGACACTCCAATTTGCAGAGCAGCCCAAACCCAACCCAGCCAACTGCGAGCAGTCAAGGGGACGGGTCAGTTCTCCAGGACAGATTATCTGCAGGAACTATCTGCATGCACAGAGACTGAGCCGAGCCAGGCAAAGAGCCCTGCCCTTCATCCACCTGGCCATCTGCGGACCACACGTAGGGGTGTGCCTGCTAGCAGGATAAGGTGTCAGCAATCAAGCCACTGGAGGACACCCGGCTCCTCCTGGCCCCAGCCCTGTCCTGCCATTCTTCTCTCAGGACCAAGACCTCCCCAGCCAGGCTCCCATGGAGCAGGGACGGGCTATGGCCTCCCTGGGCTGGGCGCTCTGTGCTCGGGGACTCCCTTGATCTTCCAGCGTGTCCTTGTCCCGGAGTGCAGTTCTTGGCTTCGCATCTGACTACTCTCCTCCTCCTCTTCTTCCTTTTCTTCCCTCTTTTTTTCATCTTTCTCCTTGTCCTCCCCCTTTCTCCTCCATCACAGCAGCTAATAGTGATTGAACACGGAGCTCCAGGGCAGGCTCACGGCAGAGAGCTTCTGTCCCTTGCGACACCTCACCCTCCTGGTGCCTAGCAGGACGACATTGCTTTTGGGTCCCCGTTCCACAACCCTTGGTTATGCCAGCCCCAGCAAACCAACACACCTAGAAAGCCAAACCGCCCCTCCTATTTGTACGCGAGCAGTCAAGGGGACGGGTCAGTTCTCCAGGACAGATTATCTGCAGGAACTATCTGCATGCACAGAGACTGAGCCGAGCCAGGCAAAGAGCCCTGCCCTTCATCCACCTGGCCATCTGCGGACCACACGTAGGGGTGTGCCTGCTAGCAGGATAAGGTGTCAGCAATCAAGCCACTGGAGGACACCCGGCTCCTCCTGGCCCCAGCCCTGTCCTGCCATTCTTCTCTCAGGACCAAGACCTCCCCAGCCAGGCTCCCATGGAGCAGGGACGGGCTATGGCCTCCCTCGGCCGGGCGCTCTGTGCCCGGGGACTCCCTTGATCTTCCAGCGTGTCCTTGTCCCGGAGTGCAGTTCTTGGCTTCGCATCTGACTACTCTCCTCCTCCTCTTCTTCCTTTTCTTCCCTCTTTTTTTCATCTTTCTCCTTGTCCTCCCCCTTTCTCCTCCATCACAGCAGCTAATAGTGATTGAACACGGAGCTCCAGGGCAGGCTCATGGCAGAGAGCTTCTGTCCCTTGCGACACCTCACCCTCCTGGTGCCTAGCAGGACGACATTGCTGTTGGGTCCCCGTTCCACAACCCTTGGTTATGCCAGCCCCAGCAAACCAACACACCTAGAAAGACAAACCGCCCCTCCTATTTGTATCCCAACACCCCCGTCAGGGGCTGCCTCTGAGCAGTAGACACTCTGCTGAGCAAACCCAAGAGTGAACAAACAGTAGAATGCAATGTATTAGGGTCAAAATCGTAGCAGATTTTTGTGCCACGTCAGTCTGATAATTGAGTCTTTTTTTTCCCCTCTGCCAGCCAGCAATTTTCAAGGAATGCACCCTGGCAAAGGGAAGTGGGATGTGAAGCCGGCAGCCTCATACAGTCTAATCCAAGAACAAGTATTGAGCACCTGCTATGCACCTGGAATAGGCTGCAATGGGTCTTCCACCCTCCGCAGCAGTGGAAGACTTTTCTGAACACATGAGCTCACATGCACACAGGATATCGATGAATAGAATTTTTTCAATTTCAAGTCTTCCTCTCCTAAATGTTTCTTGACTTTTGACCTTTTTGTGCTGTCACCTCATGCAGCTTCAAACTACACTTGGTTTATTTAGTCACTTTATGCTTAAAATGCCAACAATGTTTCATGACATTTCACAAAATGAATCTCGATCTTTTTTTTTTTTTTAACTTGACAACCTCAGGAGTTTCCAAACTGCTCTCAAAAAAATTTTTTTGTTTGTTATGGGGGGGATCAGCAGGAGCTGACATACTCATTCACCAAGTCTGGTTCATTCGCTGTTCAGGAAGCACTCGTGAGCCCTGCTATGTGTCAGGTGCGCTCAGGACTGGGCACACAGCAAGGGGAGCAAGCGAGAGCAGTACTCAGTGCTCGGTAATGCCCTCCCGAGGGCCCACTGTGTGCCGGGGCCTGCAGCAGGCACTGAGCGAAAGACAACAGAGACAAAGTCCTTGCCCCACGCTCACCTGGGCCCTGCCCTCAGGCCACCACGGCCTGCAGTGCTGGAGTGAGAGTGGCATGCGGGAGATGAGGCCGAGCATCTGGGACGTAGTGAGCTACTATACTCCTGCAAAATTGTGGGATCCAGCCCTGCATCAGTCAGGAAAGGTCACAAGCTGGTATGGCCAGGACTTGTTGGATAGGAAGGCAGGAGATTACAACCCAGGAGGATGCGACAAGCTGAATGTGTGTATCCAGACACCCGCTATACTGCAGTTCGTGAGGGGCACATCATCTGCCTCCTTGCACCGTGAGCTGCTTGAGAAGTCTGCCTGCATCCGGCCCTCCCCAGCACTGCACAGGACAGAGCTCACCAGGTGTTGGCTAGACTCACTGTTTACAGCCTGTGTCACAGCAGAGCTGCAGGGGACATCTGGATCCTCCCTGAGCTCTTCCTTTCCCACTTGGCACCCCTCACAGAGACTCCATGAGATGGAGCAATGGCCCAGGATGGGCAGCTGAGAAGGGGTGAGCCGAGGGAGAACCCAGTGCTATCTCACTCCTCTGGTCTCCATCACCACAAGACGGATGATGACAAGGATGATGACAATATGTCAACAGGCCTTAGACATCCATTCACCATAAGCCAGACACCGCGCCAAGCACCTAAGGTTTATCCTGTGTTGTCCTTGGCAGGATGTGCTGTTATTATGCCCACATGACAGATGAGGACACTGAGGCACCAAGAAGATGAAAAACCTGTCTGTAGGCACGAAGCCAGTCAGTGACCAGGCCAGGACCCTGTCCAGGACTCTGACTGCTCTTCAAGCCTCTCAGAGGCACTTCCTCCCTGGTAGTGGGCTATTGGCCTGGCAGCTTTGCCCAGTAGGAGCCACCCACACAGGCCCATCATCCTTGGGAACCACCTTGAGGGACAGCAAGGACTCATGGGGCCAGGGATGGTGGCTGCCCAGCCAGGAGATCAGGAGGCTGGTGAAGTCAGCTGAAGTCAACAGAACCGTGTCCAGAAGTCAGACCCACTCTGGGGAAAAGCCACTCATATGCAGAGACCAGGACCTTTTTGAAGGGGACAAGGACCAAAGGCAGCTTTTATCAGACCTTCCCTTAAGCCTCCCCTTCAAGGCTTATGTGCCACTTAAAAACATTTTCTCACACATTGCTGGGCTCTTAGTAGAAAAAGAAAATCGCCTTTTGTCTAGGAAGAAGGCAGAGTCTTCAACGAAGTTCTTTTCCTCCCAGCCTCTGCTTGTGCCACCTCAGCGGAACAGGCCCCCAGCTAATCCGGCTGAGCTAAGGTTGTGGGGAGGAGGCTGAAACAGCCCACCAGGAAGCCTCATTATGCCCAGGTCTGAGCTTGCCCCCTGGCCCTTGAGAGATGGACAGGAGCTCAGTCTCAATGCCATGTTTTGTAGGGGGCCCTTTGCCTGCCTCACCTCTGAGACCCCACAACAATTCCCCAAAGACACATGGTCCTATCCATTTTACAGATGAGGAAACTGAGGCTCAGATTGTGAGGCTCAGATTTTTTCAGATTGTGAAATCATCCAGTGAAAGTCACAGCCACAGACGTGCCAGGATCCAAATCCAACGCAGCAGAACCCCCACACCCAGCCACACACCCCAGGACCAACACCAGTGCTGGAAATGAGAAGCGCTCCTTGGCTGGAAACAGACAAGATTCAAATCGAGCCCTGCCAATCACCCAGTGGAACATATGCATCTCAAGGATGAAACAGTTGTATGCTCTTTTTTACCCAAACTTAATATTTTGCATGTTCCTCTCTCAAACACCACAAGCTTTCCTGTCGCCATGTTGCACAAGCCCCAGAGATATTTTGTGTCTTATGTTTTACCCCACACAGCGGCTGTCTTCTGAGAAAGGAAATCGACCAAGGGACAAAATCTTGTAAATATTCCAGCCATTCACTTATCCAGCATAATTACCCTGCAAAGAGCAACATTTGGGCCTTAATTCACTAGGCAGATAACCACATTATGCAATTAGCCAACATGCAATTAGCAGAATTTGCAACATGCACGAGCTGACGGGGGCACTGTAGCTTCCTGGAGCCCCTGTGTCCTGGAATGGGCACAGCAAACTGACACCTGCCCCAGAGAAGGTGCTGGGAGGAGGGTCATATAGAAAAGTGGAGGTGAGCTCCTACAATTTTGAAATCCACCTCCTTCTCTCCATCTAATCTGCCTTCATGTAGGCCCAGCTTCCACATTTTTCCCCTAGACTATTGTCACAGCCTCCTACCCACCCTCCCTACCTCTGTCCTCCATCCAGCAGCCAGTGAAATCTTTCTAAAATCAAATCTGATCATGTCAACTTCTCTGATTCAGTGCTGTCCCTTCCCCTTCGGGGGAGACCCAAGCATGGCATAGAAGGCCCTTGATGATCTGCATTCCCTCCAGGGTCTGTTCTGGCATACTCAAGTACCCACCACCTAACCACTCACCCTTCTGCAAATACACAAACATGCACAAACACACACTCACACAGGGACACCTGTCTCTGCCCCTTCCCACACTCCCATCTGCTGGACAAGCTCTACAGACCCTGCGAGTCTAAGACCAGGAATCACATCTCCATGGAGGCTGCTCTTATCCCTCCGTCCACCTCCAATGTGGAACTCAGGTCATGCTTTGCTAGAATCATCCAGAAGCCACCTTCTTTACACAGAAGATGACATTGTGTCACAAAAGAGTAGCCATTAACAGACGTGTGATTTCTTCCAAATTGTACTATAAGTCTCTTCTCAGGGAGTGGAATTACTAATTCTTATACCCATTGCCAAATTGTGCTCATTTCCACTGCCGAAGACAACACCTGAACGAGTGCACCTAATTCATTATATCACCATCAGTGCTCGAAATTACCACTATTTTTAATTTTGCTAATTTAATGGGTAAAATATCAGGCATCATTTTATTTTGCATTTGATAACTAGTGAGGTTAGCCATTTTTCTATGCACTTGCGGTTGTGTCCCATCTTGTTAGAATCATCTGTTTAAGTTGTTTACTGTTGGAGTCTGATGGCTTTCTCATTAATCTGCAGGAGCTCATGACACAAACCGAGATATTCATTTCAGCATTATTCATAATGGCAAAAAAATGAACACCCTCGATAAGGGAATAGTAAACTTTATAGTATAATAGAATATTAGACAGCCATAAAAATGATAACAATAAAGACTTTGAATCATGGAAAAGTGTTTATTGTCTGATGGGAAGCCAAAAGGGCAGCATACAAAAATTGCTTCAATATTCTGATTGCAACAATGCAAAATGTATTATGTGCTGGGTCCTAACAACACGAGAAAGAGCAAGATTGTCCCTTCAGCCAAAGAGTTCACTTTGCAGCACGGGGAGAGGCATATACAAACAGGCCGTTTTAATGCAATGTGAGAAATGTCACGACAGAGGGCACACAGCAGGTAGTGCCAGCTCAGAGTCGAAGGCCATAAGGAAGTCTTCTTAGAGGAGATGTGGTCTGAGTTGAATCCCAAAGGACTGACTTATTGGTACTGCTGATGGAGTTGGCCCAACCTAGAGCCTCCCAAGCCCCTGATGTTCCAGTATCACCTGCTAGTTCTCCACTCAGGAGCTGAGTCTACTACCCCTGCAGCCTGTAGATGCAGAGCTTGAGCAGTTTATGTGTGTGCCCCATAGATTCCCCAGCAGCCCTCTGAGGTGGGCATTATCAGGGCTCATTTTGCAGCAGAGGGAAGAGAAGCTCAAAGAGGTTAGCTGTCTTGGGTTGGGTCCTACCAGCGTCAAACCCACCACTGAAAAACTCCAGAGCTATGCTCATAACCCTGGTGCCTGTGTTTCTCAAACCCCCTATACCAGAACCATATGGAATGACTTGAAAATCAGGATCTCAGGACCCGCCCTGGAGAGACCAAATTAAAACCTCCGGGGTTGTGGCCGAGGAATCTGGACTTTTTACAGCATGCCTTCTAGATGGTTTATATGGACACTGAGGCATGAATGGCATGCCACTCCATGACTTATTCTAGGAAATATTTCACCTGCCTGGTTTTAGGCATCATTTTCCATGGGTCATCCCCCCACGTCTGTTGGCATCATTGCTGGTGCTGTTTCATGCATCTGAGATATTTCTAAGAGCCAACCAGGATCTCAGTGGGGTTCCCCTCTCTCCCAAGGGTACTTAACCCTGCAGCTCTGATGGAGCTCGTTGTCTTGTGGAGAGCTAGTGTGCAACCTGTCTTCCTTTCTCATTTACATTTGACACCAGCAGCAATGGGCCACCTTCTGTTCTAAGTTAACTATGTCTGTCATCACTGAAAGACATCCATGTAGCCCCATCAAGCCTGGCAAGTGATGCAGAAGCTTGTGTCTCATACCCGGCATCGGCAGCAGAGACTGATGCTGGAAGGGGACGGGGAGGGGTGGCTGATGCTGTGGGATGCCAAAGGCTCCGGGCTTTACTTCATCAGCCAAGGTTGAGGGCACAACCTGGAGTCAGGTAAGCCCAGGTCCAAGTCCCATCCACATTTTGCAAACTGTGTAACCTTGACCATGCCCTCCACTTCTGTGGCTCTCAGTTTCCGCATCTGCCCAATGGGCATAGCAACACTGGCTCAAGGGCATGTTGCGAGGGTCATCTGAGCTGATGTATAAGGCATGCAACTAAAAACCTAGATTGCTTCCAAATGGGCCAGTTAGATACAAGGATATGGGTTTATTTTGCACTCAAGAGTAGGTTTTCTTCATTCTTAGGGGAAGTAGGAAAAACTGCAAAGAAGGTTTTTAAAAAGGTTATTTAAAAATAATGTACCTTCTTTCAAGGTGTATTAAAAAATGGTAAAGAGCTAAGAGAAAGGAGAGGACCGAGAGTTGCCTGAATCCCCCTTAGCTTCCCGTCTCACAGCGATTTCAAGCTGCCTTATGTATCTGGCCCCTTGCCCTCCCTACACTTACCATTGTGGGCCCAACACTATTTGCAGGACTTGCTCACTCGGTCCTTCCTCCAGATTCTGCTCAAGTCCCACCTCATCAGTCTGGGCCTCCCTAGACAGCAGCTCTGCACCCCACCACCCGCTATGCACCCTCCCACACCGCCATGCTCCCTTAGGGATCACCATCTGACTGGCCTTCCCTGAGCCCCAGACTTCACTTGT
>NW_007726309.1:277225-280963 GCF_000696425.1 Galeopterus variegatus | reverse complement strand
GCCATGCTCCCTTAGGGATCACCATCTGACTGGCCTTCCCTGAGCCCCAGACTTCACTTGTTCGTGCAGACCCCAGCACCCAGAATACCATCTGGGTACTTAACAAATTCTCAATCACTACTGCTTAATCAATCGCTCAGTTACATGGGCTTTATTTCATTTAATCCACACATCCCACCTGAGAGGTAGGTGTTGTACCCATTTTATAGATAAAGAAAAAGAGTCTCAGAGAGAATGAGCAACTGGCCAAGGTCTCACAGCCAGTAAGTGATGGCACAAGTGATAGGAATCCAAACCACCCAGCACATGAGTAAAGAAGCCTTCCAGAGGCCCCAGCTGCCACCTGACTGCAGCCCCATGAGGAAGCCTGCCGGAGAACCACCCAGCTGAGCCCAGAACCTGGAGAGATGACGGTAACAGATGAGTGCTATTGGTTACACCTCCAGGTATGGGGTGGTTTGCTACACAGCAATAGGTAACTAGAGGCTCACCTTACAAACACACAACCAAGGCTCAGAGTCATGAAGCGACTTGTCCAAAGGGGAAAGCCAAATCTCCAGGCTCACCCTGTCTGACACGGGGCTGCTCCCCGACAACAGGAGGAAGTAGGTGGAGGCCACTGCCTTGCCCCTTCTTTATTCCACTGCATGTGTTCCCTTTGGCTCGTTAAACCAAAAGGGCTTCTTCTAGACAGGGAAATGAAGGAAGGATGTTTGCTAGCATCGTTTCTGCACTGTGAGATGAATACAATATAATCACGCTCTGTAATGACTACTCATAGAAAAATTATATTTTCTTCACAAAGAGGCTCTCTCCTTTTTTCTCTCTGCCAAATCAATCCAAACCACAAGAACTATGAAAAGTACGGCCTCCAAGATGATATTCAATCTGTCAGATTTGCAGTCCTTCATTATAAGCGCAATCACTATAAATAAAAGATAAGGCTTAGTGTAGCAAAGTTCATCACTGAAAGATGCAAACTCACTAGCCCATCTGCCCCTGAGAACTGCCAGGCCACATGGGCGAAGTGGAGGAAATAAAACCTGGAGGAGGTGGTTAGGTGCCCGCCCCCCCATCAGCCAGGGGACGCAGAGAGGTGGAGCCCACCAGAACCAGCGTGGCCACCCAGGCTGAGCAGATTCCTTCCCACACACTTTCTGGTTTCTTCTTAAACTTCTCCAAGGCAACATATTTTCATAATTTTTAAGGTTTCTTTTTGCTCAGAGAAAGAAACATGTTATCAGACACTGAGTTCTTACACATCCAGCATTGTGCAAGACATGCTGTGAATAGAACCTGCGCCCTTCCTACCTGTCCTGGGAGGTGGATGGTATTACTGGCGGCAGGAGCACGGGCTTCAGGGTCTAGACAGAACCAGGTTTGAATCCCCGCTCTGACTCTTGGTAGCTGTGCAGACTGGATGCTCAATACATAAATGCTTATTGGATGAGGAAAACCAACATGAGGCTCACTCTCACTCTGCACCGCATCCTCTTCCCTCACCACCACACATCCCCAGCTGTAACGCATATAAAAGGTTTGATCCTGCCTGAAGACTGAATTCACAGTTCCCAAGGTGGAGCCAAGTCAGGTTGTTGCCTTCTAAACCAACAGACCCTCACACCTAAAAGCAGACTTCCCATGCGCATATAAAAGGTTTGATCCTGCCTGAAGACTGAATTCACAGTTCCCAAGGTGGAGCCAAGGCAGGTTGTTGCCTTCTAAACCAACAGACCCTCACACCTAAAAGCAGACTTCCCATGATCTGTCAGCAAAACACAAGCACGCCTTTTGCCCTATCTTCCCCAGAACTGGGGGAACTGAAGGAAGGGTCCTACTCCCAGGGGAGAGTAAGATGCACCGGCCTCACATCCAGGGAAGACTGGAACCCAGGGACAGTGGAGGGGCAGGGTGGGTCGCAGCAGCCTGAAGGTTCCCAGAAGAGCTGGGTGTGTTGAGGAGTAATAGGAGATCCCAGTAGGTGACCAGAAACAGTCAGGATGTGGTACACTTCCTGCCACCCAGGCAGCTCTAGAGAGATCTAGAGCATCCAACTAGCCCTGCTCTCACCAAGAGCACTAGATATCTATGAAACAGGCTGCCCACACCCAGGTGCCCAGCATTCCCTTCTAATGACATTGCTAATTACCAAACACCAATGACACATTGCAACTCTCACATCACATCTGTACCTTAACTCAAACAACTACCCTAAAACGAAGATGCTTCACAGTACTTATAACTCAGGGTCCCCAAGCTCCAACTGACTTATAAGAGAATGGTGATTACTAGGGGCAAATGCCCAGAGGGCCAAAGCCTGATATCAAAGGAGATTTTATCCAGGACACTACTAAGGCAAACACCTATTACATATCACCACAGTGCCAGGCATAGAGGCACTCAATTAAATATTTGTTGAAAAAAATGAATGGATAAATGAATGAGCCAAATGCTCAATTAGGAGCTATGAGGTATCTCATAAAATAAAGGAATGCTGCTCATTACACTCTCTCAGCCTCTGTTTCCTATAGAATAGAAATAATACGACCTGCCTTACAGTGTCATAAGATTAAGTGAGGTGATACATGTACAAGGTCTATACATCTACAGCAATCAATATATGTTCAATCAAGTTCAGCAAATATTTAATCACCATTAACCTTGTTGTTAACTACAATTTATTGAGCATCTACTAAGTGCAAGAGGATGTTTAGGCTTCCTAATCCTCACAGTAATCCTTCAATGTAGATAGTGTGAGGCCTTTATTATGCAGTATTGGTGAGAGATGAAAAAATAAAAAGGTTAATACAGAATAATACAGTAACTTCTACTCTGGGAGAATGGCAGACCTAGTGCTCCTGGATACTCTCCCATATCAAAACAAGACTACCCTGAATAAAATGCACTTTTGACAAATTGCTGGGCTTGCAAGACATGTGGAATTCTCTAAACCCTCCAGTCTTCCTCAAAGCTAAGATAAGCTCTCAGTATATGGACAAAAGGGGTTTGCTTGACTTCAGGGTGAGCACCGATCAGCATTATAATTAGGATTCTAAGCCCAGGACCAAGAGCAGGTGGAGGAACTGAGCCCGGACTTCCCTTACAGATCTGGAATCAACAGCTCAAAGGCTGTTGAAGTGTCTCCAGGTTTTTGGTGTCCTTGACTCACAGAAGAACCAGATAGAAATCTCTGTAGGAAAGCAGGCCCCATTCAAGCCCACAAGAGTCCCATAGATTAAAAACTAAGCAATGAACTCACAGTGAAAAGTTACACAAACAGAGTGAGGCAAGTATACATGAGTGGCAGTCAACAAATACAACAAACAATAAATTTAAACACCCAAAGAGTGCAGACATTGAATAATCCAATTCATGCTATATAATATCAATGTATGAAATGCATAAAGAAAAAAAATACTGGAATCACAAAGACAAGCGATCAACAAGAGACCTCAGGAATGACCAAACAGGTTGAAAAACAACCAAATGGAACTTCTAAAAGTGAACATTTTAATTGCTTTTAAAAACCTAATAAATGGCTGACAAGTTGATTGTATACAACTAAAAATAAAATTTGTGAACCCAAGGATAAGAGTCTGATTATATTACCCAAAATGCAGTACAAAGAGACAAGGAAGTAACAAGTATAAAGGAAAATATAAGAGATATAAAGAACGGAATGAGAAGCTCTAACATGTATCTAATCAGAGCCCAGAAGGGTTGCAGAGATATTAGAAG
>NW_007726309.1:273285-276361 GCF_000696425.1 Galeopterus variegatus | reverse complement strand
GAATGAGAAGCTCTAACATGTATCTAATCAGAGCCCAGAAGGGTTGCAGAGATATTAGAAGAGAGGTGATATTTAAAAAGTTAATAGCTGAGAACTTTCTAGAACAGATAGGAGAGATAAATCCAAGGTTCAGGAATCACAATATATTCCAAGTAAGATTAAGTGTTTTAGATTCTCTCAGACATCCTACAGTGAATCTTTAAAACAGCAAAGACAAAAATTAGATTTTTAAAGCAGCCAGACAAAAAGCAGAGATACTCTTCAAAGGAATGACAATCAGACTGACAGCAAACTTTTCAGTTCTAACAATGGAAGCCAGAAGACATGTAAAAAGTGCCTTCAAAGTGCAGAGGTGCAATAATGGCCAATCCAGAATTGCATACTTCACAAAACTGTGTACCCAACAAGAACAAAAGTGAAATAAAAATATTTTCAGATATACAAGGGTACTTCAAAAAGCTTGTGGGAAAAAAATGAATTAAAAGATAATATTAATATTTCCATGAACTTTTTGAAGATCCCTTATATGTGGTTGGTGGTAAACCAGCAGACTTTCCCTAAGAGAGAAAATAAAATAATCACAAAAAAGACAGTGTGAGATTCAAGAAGAAATGGCAAGCAAANAGAGAAAATAAAATAATCACAAAAAAGACAGTGTGAGATTCAAGAAGAAATGGCAAGCAAATAAGCTGATAAACATGTATGTAAAACCAAAAAAATAATGTGTATAAAATAACAATAAAGTATAAACTTATAAAGTTACAGAAAAATGACAGAATCAAAATATCAGACAATAATATCATGTAAGTTGTGAGGGTAGTCATTTGACCTTGGGTATTGCAAGGTCCTTTTATTATTCAAAGGGGGTTAAAATATTATTTAATTTAGCATTCTGTTAAATTAAATACACATGATAAAGTGTCCAGGACAATCAGAAAAATAATAGAAAAAGAGAATAAATTTCAAAGCCTTAGAGAGATAATAAAAGTAGAATAAGAAAACAAAGTAAGCAAATGAATAACTTTTTAAAAAACAATCAATATCTCCACAAAAGGCAAGAAAAAGAATTACAGAACAATTGCAAAAAGATAAATTACAAAGTAAGGTCATAGAAATAAAAATAAATCAATACTCTAAATAAGTATCAATGGACTCAACTAACCAATGCAAGATGAGATTGTTCAGAAGATTTTTAAAACTTCCAGAAACACCCAGGTACACCCCCACCATCTAGTTTAAGAAGTAAAATGTCATCAGCAAAACTGAAGCACCTATGTGCTCCTCCCCGATCACAAACCCATCCCCTTCTACCAAATGTCTAGTATAACCATGCATTTATATACATTTTACTACAAATATAAATATCAACACACACTCTGTCTCTCTCTGTCTCACACACACACACACACACACACACACACATTTTCTGCACATCACATACTCAATATTATGTCCCAAAGTTTTTTCAATTTTGATACATGTGATTTTAGTTTATTAATTTTTACTGCTGTATTATTTTTGTAAGGCTATGCCACAACTGATTTATCCGTTCTCAGGTTGGCATTGCTGTTATAAAAACTGCTGGTAAGAATGTTCTCACAAATGCCTCCTTGTTTACATTCACCAAAGTTTCTCTCTAAGGTAAATGTTCTTATGTATGGAATTTCTGGTTCATGGAATGCAAATATCTTTAAGTTTCCTAGATATCGACAAATGAAAAGTAGTTATACCAGACTGCCACATTTCTGACAATAGCATACTAGATAAGTAAGACCAACTTCTCCACTTTAAGACCTAGAAAATCTGGATAAGCTTTTAAATTAAAAATTAAAAATTAAATGCCTGAAGGCACTGGAGAGTTATCTAGACAGTGAAAATTACAGGGCCAAGATTTGGGAAAAGAAGGAAATGCAGTGAGACAAACCCAGCATTTGGACTGCTTTTTTTCTAAAGGTGTCTGCTGATTTTAGAAGAGGAGACTGAAAAGCTGAGATTTTGAGAAATTCATAAAACCAGAGGGATAAAAATTAAATTTGGGGGACCATCAATAAGGGAGATTTAGTAAACCATTGACACCAAAAATGATGTCCACTATTTCTATGATTCTCTTCTCTTCTTTTCTTTTTTCCTTCCTTTCATGGAGGGATGACAGTGTTTTGTTTTTTAACTGACCTTAAAGGGATACACCCTAGAAGTAAATGCAAACCAGAAATTTACTATCCTTCAAAGGGGTTGAAACCCAGTTCAAAACACTGCCATCCCTAATTGGGTTAAGGAGATCTGGCATTGCTCGTAGCCTGCCAGAGTCATGCATTAAATCTCTCTGGAGAAAGATATGATCATCTTAATTCTCAATATCCCTACTATTTTTACAGAATTCAATTAAAACCAGGCATACAAGGAAACAAAATACCATGGCTGAAAACAAACAGGCACAACATGATATGCAAACTACCCACAAGAGTTCCAGGTAATGGAGATATCGGAGCCAGACTCTTAAAATAACTAGCTTAATATGTCCAAGGAAATAAAATAAAAGATTGAGAATTACATCAGAGGACCAGAAACTATTAAAATGAATCAAATGTAAATCCTAGGACTAAACAATAGAATAACTAAAATTGAAAATTCAGTGGATGGTTTTAATAACAAAATATAGCTGAAGAAATAATCAGTAAATGAAGAAATAATTAGTAAACTGAAAGCTATGTCAGAAGAAAATATTTAGAATGANCTACAATGTACTGGAAAGAAAATTTGCCAACCTAGAATTCCGAAGCAATAATATCCTTCAACAATAAAGGTGAAATAAAGACATTTGCAGTATGGGAGAAATATTTTTTCAGACTGAGAAAATTTACACTGGCAAACTCACACCACAGAAAATACTGAAAGATATTCTTCAGAGGGAAGGATAGAAATGTAGGAAGAAATGAAAAATAGCAGAAAAGTGAGTGTGTGGAAAAATGAAAATTAATATCAATGTATACAAAATAATTATAATGACTTGTGGAGTATGGACTCTGTACAGAAATAAAATGCATGAAAACTATAACATGTAAGTAAAAAAAAAAAA
>NW_007726309.1:272577-273160 GCF_000696425.1 Galeopterus variegatus | reverse complement strand
CATTTTAAGCATTTTTAAACATAAAATTGTATGGAGTTAATTACATTCACAATACTGTGTGCCCACCAACTCTATATATTTCCAAAGTTTTTCATCATCCTGAACATAAACTCTGTACCCATTAATCAAATAACTCCTCACTGTTCCTTCCCCCCAGCTTCTGGTAACCTCTAATCTACTTCTGCCTCTGGATTTTTTTATTTTTAATTTTTTTCATATACGCATGATAATTGTATATGTTTTTAAAGTACAGTGTGATATTTGGGTGCATTTACACTTGTGTGCAATGATATCAGGTATTTAGCATATGCATCACTTCAAGCATTCATCACCTCTTTGTGTCGGTAACATTCAAAATCTTCTCAAATAGCTACTTGAAGTTATATAGTAATTTGTTGTTGGCCTTAGTCTCCCTATATTGCTATAGAACACTAGATCTTATTCTTCCTATCTCTTCACAATTTTGTACCCATTGACCACCCTGTCTTCATCCCACCTACCCCTGCCCCTTACCGGTCTCTAGTAACCACTGTTCTGATCTCAATTTTTTGTTGTAGAATGTAGTTAGGTTTTTTTTTTTTTT
>NW_007726309.1:268786-272475 GCF_000696425.1 Galeopterus variegatus | reverse complement strand
TTTTTTTTTTTTTTGCCAGACAAGAATGCTATACTCAGAAAAGCTGTCCTTCCAAAATGAAGAAATAGTGTCTTTCTAAAACAAAAACTGTGGAAATTCACCACCACAAGACCAGCCCTACAAGAAATCCTTAAGGGAGTCCTAAATCTGGAAGCAAAAAAAAGGATAACTACCATCATGATAACACACAAAAGGACAAAACTCACTGGTACATTAGATACACAAGTGAGAAAGAGAAAGAAATTATGTCTTATCACTACAAAAAAAAACACCAAACAGCAAAGACAAACAATAAAAGAGAAAGAAAGGAGAAAAAAAGATATATAAGACAACCATAAAAAATTAATAAAATGTCAGGAGTAAGGCAACACATTTCAAGAAAAACCTTGAATGTAAATGAATTAAATTGCACATTTAAAAGACATACACAGGCTGAATGGATTAAAAAATAAGACCCAACTATATGCTGCCTACAGGAAACTCACTTCACCTGTAAAGATGCACATAGACTAATAGTGAAGGGATGGAAAGAGATAGTTCATGCAAATAGAAAACGAAAAACAAGCAGGAGTAGCTATACTTATGTTGGATAAAACAGACTTTAAACCAAAAACCATAAAAAGAGACAAAGGAAGACATTAAATAATGATAAAGTGATCAAATTAGCGAGAGGATATAACAATTGTAAATATATATGCATCGAACATCAGAGCACTCAGATATATAAAGCAATTATTGGATCTAAAGGGAGAGATAGGCACCCCAATACAATAATAGTTGGGGACTTTGATACCACATTCTTAGCATTGGACAGATCACTTATTAAAAATCAACAAAATAAACATAAGATTTAAACTCCACTATAGACCAATTAGACTTGGCAAATATCTACAGAACATGTCATCCAACAACTGCAGAATATACATTCTTCTCATCAGCACATGAAACATTCTGCAGGATAGTCCACATGTTAGGTCACCCTGTAAAGATGCACATAGACTAATAGTGAAGGGATGGAAAGAGATAGTTCATGCAAATAGAAAACGAAAAACAAGCAGGAGTAGCTATACTTACGTTGGATAAAACAGACTTTAAACCAAAAACCATAAAAAGAGACAAAGGAAGACATTAAATAATGATAAAGTGATCAAATTAGCGAGAGGATATAACAATTGTAAATATATATGCATCGAACATCAGAGCACTCAGATATATAAAGCAATTATTGGATCTAAAGGGAGAGATAGGCACCCCAATACAATAATAGTTGGGGACTTTGATACCACATTCTTAGCATTGGACAGATCACTTATTAAAAATCAACAAAATAAACATAAGATTTAAACTCCACTATAGACCAATTTGGCTTGACAGATATTTATGGAACATTTCATCCAACAACTGCAGAACATACATTCTTCTCATGAGCACATGGAACATTCTCTAAGGTAGACCACATGTTAGGCCACAAATTATGTCTCAACCAATTTTTAAAAATTGAAATCATATCAAGTATTTTTTCAGACTGCAATGGTATAAAACTAGAAATGGGTAACAAGCAAAACATTGAAAACTCCACAGATACATAAAAATTAACTAATGTGCTCCTGAACAACCAATGGGTCAAAGAGGTTGAGTAGGAAATCAAAAAATTTTGGGAACAAAATAAAATAGAAGCACATCTTATCAAAACCTATGGGATACTGCAAAAATAGTACCAAGAGGGAAATTTGTTTCAATCAGTACTTACATCAAAAAAGTAGAAAGATTTCAAATAAACAACCTAACATTGCACTTCAAGGAACCAGAAAAGCAAGAACAATCCAATCCCAAAATTAGTAGACAAAAATATAATAAAGATCAGAGCAGAGCTAAATGAAAGGGACCAAAAAAATAAAAAAGAAGAGGTACAAACAAGCAATAAAAAAAAAGTACAAAAGTTTGGTTCTTTGAAAAGATGCACAAAATTGACAAACTATTGGCTACACGAGGAAAAAGAGAAAGAAGACTCAAATAACAAATTTCAGAAATGAAAAAGAAGACATGACAACTGATACCACAGAAATAAAAAGAATCATTACAGACTATTATGAGCAACTATACACCAACAAATTGGAAAATCTTAAGGAAATTGATAAATTTCTGGACACACACAACTGACTGAGACTGAGCCAAGAATAAATAGAAAACCCGAACAGACCAATAGTGAGTAATGAGATTGAATCAGTAGTCAGCAGTCTCCCAACAAAAAAAAGTCCAGGACCAGATGGCTTTGCTGCTGAATTCTACCAAATTTTTAGGGAATAATTAATACCAATTCTTCTCAAAATATTCCAAAAAATTAAGCAGAGAGTATTCTCCCAATCTCATTCTATGAGACCAGCATCACCCTGATATCAAAAATAGACAAGGACACAACAAAAAAAGAAAACTACAGGCCAATATCCCTGATAAATATAAATGCAAAATTTCTCAACAATATACAGCAAACCAAATTCAACAGCACATCAAAACAATTATACACCATGATTATGTGGGACTTGTCCCAGGAATGCAAGGATGGTTCAACATATGGAAATTAATAAATGTGATATACCACGTCAACAAACAGAAGGACAAAAACCATATGATTATCTCAATAGATATAGAAAAAGCATTTAACAAAATTCAACATCCTTTCATGATTAAAAACTCTCAACAAATGAGGTATAGAAGGAAAGTATCTCAACACAATAAAGACCATATATGACAAACTCACAATTAACATCATACTAAATAGGGAAAAGTTGAAAGCTTTTCCTCTAAGAAGAGGAACAAGACAAGGATGCCCACTCTCATCACTCCTATTTGACATAGTACTGAAAGTTCTACCCAGAGCAGTCAGGCAAGAGAAAGAAAGAAAGGGCATCCAAATTGGAAAAGAGGAAGTCAAATTGTTCCTGTTTGCACATGACATGATCTTATATGTAGAAAAACCTAAGACTTCACCAAAGAATGCATAGAACTGATAAACAAATTCAGTAAAGTTACAGGATACAAAAGACAATCCTAAAATTCATTTCAAACCACAAAAGACCCTGAAAGCCAAAGCTCTCCTGAGCAAAAAGAATAAATCTGGAGGCATAACACTATTTGACTTCAAATTATACTACAAATTGTAACCAAAACAGCATAGTGCTGTCATAAAACAGCCACATGTACCAATGGAACAGAATAGAGAACCCAGAAATCAACCCACATGCTTACAGCAAACTGATCTTTGAGAAAGGCAACAAGAACATACACTGGGGAAAAGACAGCCTCTTCAATAAATGGTGCTGGAAAAACTGGACATCCATGGGCAGAAGGATGAAACTGGACCCCTACCTCTCACCATTTACCAAAATGAACTCAAAATGGATTAAAGACTTAAATGTAAGACTTCAAACTATAAAATTACTAGAAGAAGTCACAGGGGAAACACACCAAGACTTTGGTCTGGGCAAAAATTTAATGGCAAAAATTTAGAAGACTTCTAAAGCACAAACAACAAAAGCAAAAATGGATATGTAGGATTACATCAAACTAAAAAGCTTCTGCATAGCAAAAGAAACAATCAACAGAGGGAAGAGGCAACAAGCAGAATGGAAGAAAATATTTGCAAACTATTCATCCAACAAGGGATTAATATCCAGAATATACAAGGAACT
>NW_007726309.1:266677-267740 GCF_000696425.1 Galeopterus variegatus | reverse complement strand
AATAATAATAATAATAATCCAATTGAAAAATGGGCAAATGACCTGAATATACACTTCTCAAAAGAAGGCATACAAGTGGCCAACAGGTATATGAAAAACGTCTCAACATCACTAATCATCAGAGAAATGCAAATCAAAACCACAATGAGGTATCATCTCACCCCAGTTAGAATGGCTATTATCAAAAGAACAAAAAATAAGAAATTCAGGCAATGATGTGGAGACAAGGGAACCCTCCAACATTGTTGGTAAGAATGTAAATTAGTACAGCCATTATAGAAAACTGTATTGTGGTTCCTGAAAAAAATCAAAAATAGAACTACCATATGATCTAGCAATCCCACAGCTGGTTACTTATCCAAAGGAAAGAAAATTAGCATACCAAAGAGATATTTGCACTCCCACATTTATTTCAGCAATATTCACAATAGCCAAAATATGGAATCAAACTAGGCATCTGTTGACAGATAAATAGATAAAGAAAATATGGTATATATACAGAATGGAATACTACTCAGCCATGAAAAATAACAAAATCCTATCATTTGCAGCAAAATGGATGAGCCTGGAAGACATTATGTTAAGTAAAATAACCCAGGCACAGAAAGATAAATACCACATGTTCTCACTCATACATGAGAGCTAAAAATAATAATAAAAACAATAAGTTGAACTTTTAGAAGTACAGAGTAGAACTGTGATTATTAGTAGCTGGGAAGGAGAAGGGGGAGAAAGGATAGTGAGAGGTTTGTTAATGGACATAAAATTATAGCTAGATAGAAAAAATAAGTTCCAGTGTTCCACCATAGTGCTAGATGTCTATAGTCAACAATAATTTATTGTATGTTCTCAAATGGCAAAACAAGAAGTTTAAGTGTTCTCATCACAAAGCAACAGCAAATTTTCGTGATGATGATTTTAATAACTTCCCTAATTTGATCACTACACATTGTATACATGTATTGAAATATAACTCTGGGCTGGCCCTGTGGCTCACTCAGAAGAGTGTGGTGATGATAGCACTGAGGCTGCGGGTGCGGATGCTATATAGCAATAGCTGGTG
>NW_007726309.1:255030-265088 GCF_000696425.1 Galeopterus variegatus | reverse complement strand
AAAAAAAAAAAGTACCTCTTCCAAGTACACTTAAACTTTTACCAAAATTGATAATATGCAGAGCCATAAGCCAAGTTCCAACACATTTGAAAGGATTAAAATTACACAGAGCATGTTCTCTGATCAGAGAAGAATTCAGCTAGGCATCAATAACAAAGTAGTTAGATTACTTTTGAAAATTAAGAATTTGAGGAAATTAAGAAATACACTTCTAAAAAAATACCCTGGGTCAAAATAAAAAGTCACAATGAAAATTAGAAAATATTTTAACTAAATGAAAATGAACTATATCACACGGTAACATGTGTAATGCACAAAAGCCATGCTTGGGGAAATTGGTATGGCCTTAAATGTATATATTAGAAAAGAAGAAAGGGTGAAAGACAATGATCCAAACTTCCATCTCAAGAATTTGGGGAGGAAAATAGAAAATTAAACCCAAAGAAAGTGGCAAAAAGAGTGTCTGCTTAGGGGTCTGGGGTCTTCCCTCTCCTGGAGTCTGCAGAGGGTCACTGCTCTAGGGAGACTGTCATGGGCTTGGGGGGCTGGTAGTTCAGCCAGGGAGGCCAGCTTCCCCCATTGTCAGCTTCAGCCACTTTCTGTCTCCTGTTTAATATCTTTTCTGCAGGATACTTTTGCTAATCTAGTCCGTACGATTGTAACTCACATTTCTCTAATTACTAAGAAGACTGAAAAATCTCTTCACATGTTTTGAACCTCATATGGTTCCTCTTCTATGGATTGTCCATTCAGATATTTTGCCCATTTTTCTATTCATTCACTTTTCTTATTTTGGTTTGTAGAATTCTTCCTATATTCTGGATACAAATCCTTTCTTGTTACGTGTACTGCAAATATCTTCTTCCAGTCTATAGCCTATCTTTTCATTTCTTCTAAAGGACCTTTTATTGAACAGAAAATTTTAATTTTAATCTGGTCAAGTGTATCAATATGTTCCTTTGGGGGTTTTTTGTTTGGTTGGTTTTTGTGTGTGTGGTTTTGGGGGGGTAGGGTGTGGCAGTGAAGTCATGAAGACATTCTATCTTCTTCTAAGTGTTTTAAAGTTTCTCTTGTTGCATTTAGGTCCTCAATCCACCTGGCAGTTATTTTGGGGGATGTATGAGGTTGAGTTCATTTTTACAGTAGAAGAAATTAAGGCTCAGACGGGTGAATGCACTTTTGGGGCCTTAATTGCAGAGCCTAGAATCAAACCCCGATCTGTCTGGTCTGAAACACATGGTCCTTCTCCTGCACCCAATCCCCTCCTTCCAGAAGTCTCCAATCTGAACTGCACTTGTCTCCTGGCCTTGTGGTAGGTGCTGGGGACACAAAGATCAATGAGGTTCAGTCCTTCCATGGGAGATCTGAAATTCTGCTGGGGGCCCAGATAAGCACTATGCCAGGGGACACCTGGACCATAAGTTCCTGGAGGGTGAGAACTTTGGAAGCGAAGGGTCACTAGGGTGCCCAGACTCCAGGCTGGAAAAACCCTGCCTGAAAAGCCAAGGAAAGTGCTTATTTCCTAGTTACAAAAGAGCAAAGCAACACTTGTAAAGCTGAAGCAACAAGCCCAGAATTACACCTGGAGGAAAGTAGCAGTAGTAAAATTGGAAGCCAGGCCTATGAGACTTAAGCCTAGTTTCTCTTGCTCTTTCAGCATTTCTGCGCAGAGAGAGAGAAGGAAGTACCAGTGGGAGAGACTGGGCGGCAGCAGTGGGTGGCCGTCCACCCCAGCTGCCTGAGCCCCGTCCCCAGCTTGGGGCCCCTGCAGGCTGAAGCTTCCTGGTTCCACAGTGCCCTGCAGCCATGCAGGGTTTCTCATGTTTCCCAGCAAGACCCAGCCTCGCCAGCTGTGGCCAGGTGTTTCCAGCAAACCACCCCCAACACACACACTCACATGCACGCGCACACGCAAGGGCACACACCATGCATGGCACTTTGTGCAGAAGCCACATGCCTTCAGCAGGATCTCACCCCTGAAGCCCTACAAACCAAGATCGAAGTTTGAAATCTTCACCCATCAGCTCACCCTTCTGTCCAACTGTCCAAGCTGTTCTATGGCCAGTGCTGGGTGACCCAACTGGCAGACCAGGCATGTGCTTAAGACTCAGAGGACACACACACCCAAGTTCAGCATCAGAAAACTTATCAGAATTCTGCAATCAACGAACCTAACAAGAACTTATTATAAATCTCACCATGCATGTATGTTTTGTGGCAATATAAAAGATAAAATTTGAATTTGAATTACAAGGGGCTGTGGACATCATTATCTCTTCTCACCTTAGATCTTCTAAAGGACTGAATGTTGCCCTGACTGTGGCTCACCACAAGGGAATGTTTTCCAACTTAATTGTGAGATGCTCTCTTTCTTTCTTTTCCTCTCTCTGATCCTTCCTTTCTATACCTTCTTCCTGTCTCTCTCTCTCTCTCTCTCTCTCTCTCTCTCTCTCTCTCTCTCTCTGTCCCTCCCTCCCCGTTCGCTGTCCTACACATACATAATCATTTCCAACCCAAAAGCACTTCACATTTGGTGAAAAGCACTACAGTGATTAGACGTTGAAGATCTGTCGTTTAAAATTTAAATTAAACCGATTAAAATTACAGGAGCACTTTAAATGTTTTAAGCAAATAATTATTTTTTACAAACATTATCTTGGAGGCTGGGCAGAGCCAGGTCTTAAACAGGGGTGAGAATGCAGCAGCAGCTGACTTCCAGGGATGGCCTTCTGGGCTGACCCCCACACACTGCCCAGGTGGCCCAGGGTGGCTGCCCCAAGCTGTGGGAGAGGACAGGCCCCAGCCTACAGCAGTGCTCCTCCTGCCCCCAGAAACCAGTCATGACCCTGGAGCTTCCTTCCAAGGTCACCCAAAGGAGAAGACTCCAAGTGACTATTGGGGGCTTCCAGTGCAACAGGATACGGGTCTTACTTAGGGGAGAAAACAGAGATCCTCTCTCAGTGCCATGATTCCTGTCCAGTAACACACATACTACATTCCCATGGGCCCCAGAAGTGGGGACATAGACCTCAGGGTCACCAGAATGCAAAGAGGACCTCACATTTATCAAGTACTTTTTGGGTCCTGGACACAGGAATGAATCCAGCAGTCGCTGCCCTTAAGAAGCTCAGCCCAGCAGGGGAGTAAAAATATAAACAGAGATGTGAGTATCACAACAGAAAATTGCTGTAGGTACTGAAATAGCCCAAAAATGGAAATGACTAACTTCCCATGTGTTCTGGGTTGGCCTCCTAGAGGAGGTGCTGCGTGAGCTGGGATTTGCAGGACACACAGGAGTTTTCAGGTGGACACAGAATGCAAAGACATTCAACAAACAAATACTGCAAAGGCTCATGACATCATGTTCCTGCTGCTGAACAAGAAAATGTATGACGAGCTGCTCAAGTTATCTCCTCTTACCAAGTTGGGAACTGAGTCTCAAAGGTTTGAAGTTTCTGTCTGAGTCCACGGCTCGAGATTGTAGACTCAAATCCAGGTCTGGCTCCAATGTCCCAAGTGCTTTTCATGTACCCTTTCAGTTATCTCCTCTTACCAAGTTGGGAACTGAGTCTCAAAGGTTTGAAGTTTCTGTCTGAGTCGACGGCTCGAGATTGTAGACTCAAATCCAGGTCTGGCTCCAATGTCCCAAGTGCTTTTCATGTACCCTTTGTTGATATCTGGGGCCAGAGACTGGTGTTTATTTTTGGCCAAACTGCAGCCTAGGATCAAAACCAACAAACCAACCAACCAGCCTTCCCTCTGCCCTCCTATGCCCCCCAACCCCCCATCCGTGCCCAGCTGCCTTCGGGAACTTGCAGGGAGGGGGAGCTTCTCGCTGAGCCTCAGAGGCAGCTGGAACAGGCAGCAAAAGAAAATAGTTCATGGTCTGCGTGGGGAAGGGAGACAGGCCGCCCCAGCCGCGTCCAGGAGAGCCGGGAGGCCTAGCCCTGCCCAGACATTTAAAAAACAAACCTCCGTCCAGGTTTCCATCCCCTTGGGTGGTGACGGGCCCCACCCTCCAGGAAGAAGGTAACTTCCAGCAGCCAGGTTCTTTTCTTTCGGAATCCTTGTTTTTCAGTTTTTCCTTTTCCCTAATTAGGCTTCAGAGCCCAGAACAATCTCTACAGTTTCCTTGTGCGCTGCAGGCTTGGATGTGTACTGCAGTGTTTATTTAAAAATACTCCCAAAGAGGGATAGTGGTGGAGCGGCAGAGAGGGAGGCATTTTTTAAATAAGAATTAGCCCCTGGGGGTGGGGAGTGGGAGCGGGGCGGAGTTAGCATTAATGCACACAAAGTTTCTGTTGCAGAGGATGAAAAAGTTTTGGGTATAGATTTTAGTGGTGATGGTTGTGCAACACTTTGAGTGCATTTAATGCCACTGGATTGTATACTGAGGAATGGTTAAAATGACAAATATTATGTCGTGGATATTCCACCAAAATAAAATATAATAATAATTAGCCCCTGTGGTATCATGTAAATAGGTGAGAACTAAAGAAGTCTTCAGTGACGATTGTGTCACCAGTGGTGACAGAGGGGGAACACTTCCTCGCTTTTGGAAGATTGATGATTTATGGTTCCATGGGAGATGGGAGAGACCAGCTATTTAGACCATCCGGCCATGGCTGGAGGCACAGTCAGACTCTGGAAGCCCTTGCCCTCTGGGAGTATGCATTTGGTTTGGAGGTCAGTGAAGACATTTCTTTTTCTTTCAAGGAGCAAACTGATGCCCATATCCACTGGGAAGGGCCTGAGCTCCTGGGCCCTTCCTGAGAGCATGTCCCTGCCTGCAGAGGAAAGCGGCAGGTTGAGGAAGGCCCCTGGTGCTGCAGGGCAGTGAGGGGCACAGGCTTGGCAGAAGGGAAGCCCTCGTTGCCACACCACCATGGCGTGACCTCGTGCAGGTCACTGTGCCTGCCTGAACAGCAGCAGCCCCATGTCTCAAATGTGACTAAAATCCTTGTGCTGACTGAGTCCACACTGCGTGGGTGCCTAGCACACAGAAGCATTCCCCGAGGACTGTTTTCCCTTCACTGCCACCCATAACAGCAGCCCTGTGCTTGACCGAGCCATGCTTTATTCTTGAGGACCAAGGGTGAGACTCAACCGTGGCCGTGTCTTGTTCTCTCCTTTCAATGGTCTGAGGGATTCTGCTCCCGGGTGGGGTAGAGACAGGGCGAGAGGGGGACGTGAAATCAGGAGCAAGCCACAGCTGTCCCACCCCAGACCCCTGGGCAGTGAGGCCCATGGCCAAGCTGCTGGGGTGAGAGAGGACTTGGAAAAAGATCTGGAAGGCCCTGAAAGGTCAGCCCTGGAATCAGGGTGAGAGAGAGAGGTCGACCAGCAGGCCTGTTCATCCCATTCTCAACCTTAACTTCCCTGTAAATAAGGGGCTGGTGACCCAGGAGTCCACACGGAGGGCTGTCTGTCCTTCCCAGTTCAGGGTATGCTAGAGTGGTAGGTTGCACTGCCAGAAAGACCTCCCTGCTATCCACACCCCAAAATAAACTACCTCTTTCTTGACCAAGACCCTATTTAAAGGAGAAGGCACAGGTGCCATTTTGCAGGTCCTCCGAGGAGGCTTCTCAGACTTTGCCACCTGCTGCTCCTCTGCACAGCAGTGTGCCTGGGGAGCCTTTGAGGGAGCCCCTAGAGGGGAGACCCCCTGCAACATGTCTCTCACCTTATTTGGCCTAAGAGTCTTTTTTTCCCCACGGTGTCTTGCAGGACTCAAGTTTTGGGGACACATTTGGGAACTGTGTTCTTCGTACTTCTTAACTATGGCTAAATCTGGCATGAACTTTTTAAAATTCCTCCTGTAGACATGTGAAGCTTTGCCAGTTGAAGTTCTTGGAGCTTCGGTTTTGACATCTGTTAAATGAGTATCACAAATCGTCCCCATGTAGACGGCTGCTCCGGGAAAAAGGAAAATAGTTCATGGAACGCCCAGGCCCAGGTTGCCTGCAGCTCCCAGGGGATGACCAACCTTTTGTTACCCTGTGTTACCCTTTTGTTACCCTTTCTGTGTTGCTCTTACGTATTTACTGCCTGATAGACTGCCGCTGCTATTTGGTTTGAGGTGTAGACACTGAGTGGGGATGAGCTGAACTTGTCTGATATCCTGCAGCTGGTAAATCCCAGCACCAGAATTGGAACCCTGGCCAGTCTAAGTCCCAGTCCAGGTGTTCCCCAGCACACTGGATGGCGCGGGCTCTTGTGGCACCTGCAAGTATTGTAAGGGACACAGCAAGGGAAAAGTCGGAGGCCCTTCCTGCAGGAGGTCACAGCTCTGTAGAGACGTGGAAATTGTCCTGGGGAGCATTTCCAGAGCGCCAGTGATGGACCAGGCCAGGAACACAGATGGGTTTGGAAAGCCCAGATGTGGAGGGCAAGGCTCTTTCAGGGAGTATGAAGGTCGACCAGAGAGGAGACCCCTGTGGGAAGAAGGGGCAGGCGAGGCTGGAGTCTCTTGCCAGCACTATCACGGAGCCAAGAGTGGGCCTGGTGCCGTGGGCATGCGGGAGCTTTGTGGGTTTCTGACTGCGGTTGTCAGAGGTTGTCAGGTGCAGAAGGACTTATCTGAAACTTTATGGAGAACCCTCATTTACTGCTTATAGGAATGTAGAATGGTGCAGCCACTTTGGAAAACAGTTTGCACTTCCTCAAACAACTTAGTACAGAGTTCCCAAGTGACCCAGCGACTCCACTCCTGCATATGTACCCAAAACACATGTCCACAAAAATGTGTACAGGAGCGTTCATAGCAGCATTATTCATCATAGGCAAAAGCTGGAAACAGCTGAAATATTCATCAACTAATGAACGGATAAATAAATGAGGTCTATCCACACAATGGAATATTATTCACCCATAAAAAGTAATGAAATACTGGTACATGCTGCAACATGGATGAACCTTGAAAAACATTATGCTAAGTGAAAGAAGCCAACCACAAAATAATTAATTAATTGATTGATTAATTTAAAAACATATGTAATTTCATGCATATGAAAAATCCATAATAGGGAAATCTGTAAATATTAAAAGTAGATTGGTGGTTGCCTAGGGATAAAAGGGACAGGGAGATGGGGAGGGGGTGTTAGCTAAAGGGTTTCTTTTAGAGGTGGTGGAAATGTCCTAGGATTGACTGGGGTGATGCTCGTATGTATCCGAGAATATACTGAAAGCCATTGAGCTGTGAAATCCATAATAGGGAAATCTGTAAATATTAAAAGTAGATTGGTGGTTGCCTAGGGATAAAAAGGACAGGGAGATGGGGAGGGGGTGTTAGCTAAAGGGTTTCTTTTAGAGGTGGTGGAAATGTTCTAGGATTGACTGGGGTGATGCTCGTATGTATCCGAGAATATACTGAAAGCCATTGAGCTGTAAACTTTAAATGGGTGAATTGTATGGCATATGAATTACATCTCAACAAAGCTGGCTTCAGGAACTGTGCGAGCCGTCCATTACTCTGTATCTTCACTTGGTTAAACCCGACCTCTCTGTGGGGAGGTTTATTATGTTTCCCATTTTACAAATGAGAAAAAAAGAAGATTCAGAAAGGAGGAGTGACTTGTCCAGAGTCCGAGCAAGTGAATGGTCACTGCAGGAGTCCAGCCCATCCTCCAATGTCCAAAATTGTCCCAAGACAGTCATCTCGATCCCCTGGGGCCATTCGGTCCAGCTTCCTTCCTCACGTGCTGAGGCCCGTGCTGGCGAGCTTCACCGCAGGCCGCCGTATCTGTTCAGTCCCTCGTTCCCCAGGAGCCTCCCTTCCCCTGCCCCTCACCCCTTCTATCAGTGTTCCCCACCACAGGCTCTGACTCTGTCCCCTGGGTCCAGTGGCACTAAGATAGGGTCCTAGGCAAGACGTCCTCTGTCGTGGTGGATTCTGGTCACCCACACTTGCCCTCTGCATGCTGGGTGCAAAGGGAGACTCAGGAGCAGCTCTTGGGGACCCAGCACCAACATTTACCGACTGTGCAACCTCGAGAAGATCAGCTCACCTCACTGTGCCCACTCCTTTAACTGGAAAGTGGGGACCTCAGGATTTCACAAGACAGTTTTGTAAAGGGCTTAGTGCTTAGATGAGTGCATAGTAAGAACTCAAAAAGTGTTAGCTATGAGTGTTTTTCCCTCTTCTTCCTCCTCCTTTTTCGTTATTAAACCCAGAATTAAGAAAAGGAAAATAGCCACTATTTGCCCATCACATTTCACTCAATGCCAACGTAAATATCTTTTCTCCTCAGAGCACCCTGCAGCACAGGCCTTCTCAGTGCCTCATTAGAGAGGAGACTAAGCTCAGAGAGAGACAGTCAGTTGCCCAAGCTCTCACAGCTCAGTATGGATCACGGATCCAGAAGCCCAAGCTCGTTCACTAAAGCCCCTGCCAGCCCTCTTCTTCCCCAAATGCAATCACAGTAGGTCCAACGTAAAAGCAGCCATGGTACATGAATGATCATTCTTCTATCTGAGTCTTAAAACATTTTTAAATTATGAATTGCTGATGAAGGTTTAAGGGACACTAAAATCAGAACTGTCAGCACATTGCTGGGGTGGGAGAAGTCAGCCCCCACAGATGACACAGCTAACCACGGCCCCAGCCTGCACCCCACCCCACCCCACCTCACCACGATGGCCCGGCCAGGCCAGGCGGATCCTGGCCAGTGTCACACAGGCCCCAGGCAG
This sequence comes from Galeopterus variegatus, assembly GCF_000696425.1. Lineage (NCBI taxonomy): Eukaryota > Metazoa > Chordata > Mammalia > Dermoptera > Cynocephalidae > Galeopterus > Galeopterus variegatus. The sequence goes on along the minus strand of NW_007726309.1, from coordinate 256,400 downwards.
GAGCATCCAGAATGGATTCTTCAGGCGGAGTGGCCCTGGTCCAAGGAATTGACCAAGTGCTCCTCCCTATCCTCCACTCCTCCAAGACTGCATTTTTGAGGACTGGTCAGGACAAGGTTAGGGCGAGCGGTGCCAGCTTCCCCCTGGGCTTTAGGCATGCAATGGAAAGAAAGTTCTCAGGCCCTGGAGGGCAGGGATGGGAACCTCCTGTTTGTCGAGAAGATTCCCAGCGCCGAGTCGGGCGGTGTGCTCTACAGGTGTGTTGTTCAGGCAGTGAGCCAGCCGTCCTTCCACCGGGGCCAAGCCCTGAGGACAAGGACTCCAAAGGGGGACAGGAGAACATCCCAGAGCAGAGGAGCAATCACGCGATTTGGAGTCAGTCGGAGCTTGCTTTGAGTTGGCTCTGCCCCTTGGGAGCTCTGTAGCAACTTGACCTCTGAGACTCCGTGCCATCCCCGGTAGAAAGCGGTCAGTGACGATCACTGTCTCCCAACCAGCTTTTTATGGGGAAATGAGACCATCCGTGTGCCGATGGAGTTCATCCCACCCTCACGCAGTCATTCCAAACTTATTTTAAGAACCACCTACTCTGCGTCCAGCCTGCTTTCCCCTCAGTCTAAAATCCACTGGCTTATTCACTGATCCATTCATTCCGCACGTGTATGAAACACCCAAATGTTTTAGGCAAAAGCACCTCTTAGCCTGGAAGTTCCTTGTGAATGAACGAATTCCAAGCTTAGGGAAAATTAGAACTATGGTTTTTTCTACATCAGCTAATCAGTAGAGAGAAGATGAGTGGCTTTTGGACTCACAAATTCTGGCTTTAAGTGGGCTTACTGTAGCCAGACTTCTGCTGCAATCCTATTGTGTGACCTGGTGACCCCAATGGCACTTTCTCTTTTCTCACAGGGACCCACGTAGGAACAGGTAGCCACCTGCAGAATTTCCCTTTTACAGGTACAAGCTTCACAAAGACACATAGAGGTCTGTCACTCCCACAAAGAAGTGTTTTTCCAAAGCAGCTTAATGGATGCAATGAGCGGAAGCAGACAAGGCCTTCATATCTTAAAACATTTTCAAAACCAGAAACAAAAACAATCCCATGCACCACCTGTATCTGCGTCAGCGTGCCCAGGTTTAGAGTCAGAATGCCATGGCCTGCAGGCCCAAGCATCCAATTCCATAAATACAGACAGAAGCTAGAAATTCAAAAGGCCAGAACATCCCAATCTGTCACCCTTTCCACGTTGATAAATTATGCACACCCTTTGGACAGATACGCCCGGAGGCCTGAGGTCCTGTCTGAGCAATTCGCTTGAGTCCCCCAAGTCAACCTGCGGTCCCACTCCCTGCCATGGGCCCCCCACCCA
>NW_007726309.1:247168-254030 GCF_000696425.1 Galeopterus variegatus | reverse complement strand
CGCCTGCCCAGCCCGCCCCTCCTACCTGCTGTCTCCTTTGGGCAGACCAGGTGTGCTTGGTGATGGATTGCCCAACTGGCCCCTCCATCCTGGAGGCCGCTGAGCCCTGGTGGTGGGAAGGCCTCACCTGGCCTTTGACAGACAGCAGGCACGTCAAAACTGGAAATGAGCCTGCTCCGGGGGACACGCATTTCATGTGAGTTGCAGGGGCTTCTTCCAGCTTCTTACCTGGGAGGCTAATGGGACCTCACCCTGTGACCCCTCTCTCATCCCTCTTTACCCCTTTTTATGCTTCCATGGGGCCCTGAATGCACTTGGTTCAATGTGTGAAATCCAAGTTTAGCCAAAGAGCAACAGAAAGAAACCAAGTTTTCTCCCATATTAGAAGACTTTTCTCTATGATCTTAAGATGAAATCAGAAGGGTGCCTTGTCTCCAACTAGCTCTCATAATTCAGAAAGATGGTTGCCAGTCATTTAAAAGGAGACACTGCATCTTTAATAAATTTAATCCACGTCTGATTACAGAGGAAGAAAGCTTTCTCTCCCTCTCTCTTTTCATCTTACAGGGCTGGAATATTGCAATAACTGCTCCATCTGATTTTTTTTTAAAAATAAGATTTGCTAAAGGTCAGTGTATCTCCTGGTCACATATGCAGCAACATTCAAATTTCCCTGGCCCAGGAATAAAAAGATTCTATCATTAAAAATAAAAGCATAAGGACATCTCTGGAGCCCATGGGGGATTTTAGAAAGAGGAGACATTTCATTATCAACGCGCAATCACGAGATTTTCAAGCAGTATCTCTAATCTGCCTCCCCCTCCTGCCCCCTGCAACCCATCCACCCCCTACTCCCCTCACACCCCCCCTTCCTTTCACATCAAGGTCTTTTTATCTTCCAATTTTGCATCTAAAGATGAGGTGAATACCATTAGCTCAATTCAACCTCAAGTGTAGTCAGATGGGCCTGTGATTTCTGAAAAGCGCTGTCTAAGGTCACATTAAAATGTATAAGAGCATTTCGATTCCTGAGAAGGGGGCTTATTATCCACCCGTGGTGTAAAAGAGGAATGTCAGTGGCCACAGACTTGGGGGAAAACAAAAGAGATACCAGGATTTCAGTCTTTTGTCAGCAAGCTTCTCTGGTTTCTTTTCAGGGCTCTGCCACCAGCCCTGCACATAGCTCTGCAGACTGCAAACTTAGGCTTCTTGCAAAAAAAAAAAAAAGAAGAAGAAAACACTTTAAAAAGAAAACAAGTTTAACTGGCTTCCCCTGCTCCTCCTAGCCTTCCATGCACATAGCTCTGCAGACTGCAAACTTAGGCTTCTTGCAAAAAAAAAAAAAAGAAGAAGAAGAAAACACTTTAAAAAGAAAACAAGTTTAACTGGCTTCCCCTGCTCCTCCTAGCCTTCCATTTTTTTTTTTAACCCTTTCAGTGAGAGTCAGCTATGCCAGTTGTTTTCAAATTATAAATGGTTGTTTACTTGAGAAGAATTTGGCTTGTACTGTGTTCTTATTGCTTGGTTTTTTTTTATGGGTTTTTCTTTTTATTTATCTTTTTTTTTACCTCTGTCCTTTCAGGAGGCCAGGAGTCAGCATGCCTGCAGTTAGAAAGGTATGGACTTTAGGATCCGACCTACCTGTGTGGGAAGCCTAACCCTGGGACCCGCCCATTTCATCCACAAATATCCGCTGAGCATTTACAAAATGCCAGTCATTACGGATACATAGGTGAAGAGGTCATGAGAGTTTGCATTCTCGAGGAGGGGGCAGGGGGTGGGAGGCCATACAACAGGTAAAGCAGCAAGACAGGTGGAGATAATTGCTATTCCTGAGGAAACAGAGAGTGCTGTAAAAGAGGGCACTTGAAGGAGGCAGGCTGTAGGCAGGGTAACTGAGAGAGGCTTTTCTGAGGAGGTGGCATTCCAGATGAGACCTGGAAGTTGAGGCTAAGCCAGCAATGCAAGGGGCTCAGGGAAGAGCCTCCCAGGCACTGGGTACAGCAAGTGAAAGGGCGTGTGTCCTGCGCATCTGTCATTCTGCCCACCAAGCATCCACTCCATGGCACAGACTTGGCAGAGTGGTCAGTCATGGTACCCTGACCCCATCCAGCAAAGAAGAGGGTACGTGACCCAAGACAGGCCCATCAGACGTTCACCTGGGAGGCTGTGTGTTGGGTGGAGGAGCAGGAAGACAGAACAGGGAGAGCAGGCTCGTCCCACCCTGGGGCTCTGATAACAAGGCCCTTTGGTTCTGCCTCTCAGACCCCTAAAATTTCTCGAGTTCCTTGTTGCTCCCAGTTTTGACTCTTCAGCTTTCCCTTAGATTCTGTGAGCCACCAATGAGCCTTCCAATAAATGCCCTTTTTGCTCAAGTTAGTCAGAATTTAATATGTGAATTGAAAGCAAAGAGCCATAACCAACAGGTAAAAGAACTTCAGGAAAATATGGGCTGCATTGAAGTGGCCATCTGGCCATGAGGAGGAAAAGGCAGTGAGACTCTGATTTATACTCAGGGTGAGAATCTACCCAATGGCACACAGAGGTGAAATGGCTAATTAACTTATCACCTGTGGGACCCTCACGGAGAGTCTCAAGAGTGAAGGTCGGGCCCGAAACGGATTGGTTGGAATTGGAAGTGAAGATATGAATGCACAGTTTTCAAAATAGATAGACAGATGGAACTTCAGATGTGAATGTCTGTGTGTGTGTGTGTGTGCGTGCGCGCGCGCACCAGTTTTCAAAATAGATAGACAGATGGAACTTCAGATGTGAATGTCTGTGTGTGTGTGTGTGCGCGCGCGCGCGCATGCGCGCGCATGCACATGCATACATGTACTTCCTAGCTCTGTCTACTGAGAGAAATAAGAGCAGAAACAGCCCAATAACAACAAACACACTTGGTGACCAGATCTTGGTCTCTAAATACCATTCTCCACAAAAAGGAAGGGCTCCTTAGAAAAATGCACGATTCCAGAGGTGGGACAGAAAAACCACAAGACGCATCAGGAATATTTTGTGGCAGAAAATAAGGCAGTGCTCAAGGAATCACGGGAACAGGTAAGGACAGAGGCCAACTTGAGGAGGCACACACGGGCCGAATTTGGGAACTAAAAGAAAATTTTTAATCGACTTTATTCCTATACAATTTACATACAATAAAGTGCACCTATTTCAATTATAGTTCAATGCATTTTAACAAGTATATACGATGACGTGACCACTGCTCTCTCTTATCGAGGCACAAAATATTTCTGTTATCTCCCAAATTCTCTTAGGCCCTTTCTTAATCAATCACCCTTCCCCAGAACCAACCGCTGATCTGACCTGTGTCACTATACGATAGTTTTACCTCTTCTAGAACTCATATAAATGGGATAATGTGTATGTACGTATTCTTTGGTGTCTGCCTTCTTTGGCTGACATGAAGTTTTTGAGATTCATCCATATGGCTATGCATATCAGTAATATGTTCATTTTTAGTTCTGAGTAGTTTTCCAACATATGAAAACCACAGTCAGTTTACCCATTCACCTATTAATGGACATTTCTGTTGTTTCTAGCTTCTGGATATTATTTTTAAAAGCTTGCTTGAATATACATATACAAGTCTTTGTGCAGATATGCATATTCATTTCTCTAAGATAATACCTAGGAGTGGAATTTCTGGGTCTTATAATAAGGCTATGTTTAATTTATAGGAAATTTTGTACTATTTTCTGGAATGATTGTACCCTTTCACATTCCCACCAGCAGTGTTTGAGAGTTCCAGTTGCTCTGTGTCCTCACCAAAATGTGCTGTGGTTAGCTTTTATAATTTTAGCCTTTCTACTAGGTATATAGTCGTATCTCATTGTAGTTTTAAGTCTCCTAATGGCTAATAGTGTTGAGCATTTTTTCATGACCTTAATGGCCATTCATATAGCTTTTTCATGTAGTGCATATGCAAATTTTTATCCATTTTTATTGGGCTATTTGTCTTATTACTGAACTGTAACAATCTCTCTGAATATAAGTTGTATGCCCAATACATGTATTGAAAATATTTTTTTCCAGTTGAGCAGGCTTTCCATTTTCTTAATGGTGTCTTTTGAAGAGCAGAAGTTTTTTTAATTTTGGTGAAGTCCATTTATTAGTTTTTCTTTTATGGTTACTACGATTTGTATGCTAAGCACCACTTTTCCAAGGTGGAAAATACATCTTCCTATGTTTTCTTCAGAAGTTTTATTATTTAAGTCTTTGTGCTAAAGCATATGATCTATTTAGAGTTCACTTTTGTGAGTGATGTAAAGTGGAGTCAAGCTTTATTTTTTCCATGTGTATAGATACTCAGTTGTTCCAGAATTATTTGCTAAATAGATTATCATCCTCTTGTGAAATTACATTTGCCTCCTCATTATAGTCAATTAATCATATGTGCAGTTGTGTTCCATTAATCTAGGTCTCTTCTTACACTGTCTTGAATATTGTAGTTCGTGGTATTGTAAATGTTGATATTAGATAGCATAGGTCTTCCAAATTTGCTCTCCTTTTTAAAAATTATTTTGGCTGCAGTAGGTCTTTTGCATTTCCATATAAGTTTTATAATCAGTTTATCAATTTCTCTCAAAACCCTACTGATATGTTGATTGGAGTTACATTAAATCTATAAATTAATTTGGATAGAAATGAAATTGTGATATAATAGATAATATACTGTGTTTGTCCCTGGTTCCAGGCACAGAGCTTCTAAAACCCTTGAATTTTCTGAGTGATGAGGAGTGTCATTTGCTATTCACAACAAGCCCCTTTCAATCCTTTCAATCACCTGAGTTTATGCTAATGGAGTGATTTAGGGTGGAGCCCCTGGACAGCTACAGGATGGAGCTGGTCACCAGAACGACCAAGTGATTAGAGGCTTGGAATTTCCAGCTCCACCCATCAATCTCCTAGGAAGGGACAGGGGACTAGAGATTGAGCTCTACAAAAAAACACTTGAATGAGAAAATTCAGAATTTCCAGGTTGGTGAACACATCAGGGTGCTGGAAGGGCACCTGGAAAGAACAGGGAATCTCCACAGCCCTCCCTCCATGCGTTGTTCCATGCATCTCTTCCATTTGGCTGTTCCTGAGCTGTAAACTTCATAATTAACCAGTAAACATAAGTGAAGTGTTTTCCTGAGTTCTGTGAACCGTTCTAGCAACCTATCAAACACAAGGGGGGATGGGGGAAACCCCCAAATTTGTACTCTGCTGTGCAAAAATGTGGATAGCCTGGGCATACCGTATGCATTTGGTGTCTGAAGTAGAGCAGTTGGGGGACTGAACATTTACCCTCTGGGGTCTATGCTAACTCTAGGAGTTGGTGTCAGAACTGAATTGAATTGCTAGATATCCAGTTGGAGAGTTGGTGTGGAAACACTCCCTCACATTTGGAGTTAGAGTGTTGTCAGGGGAAGAAATAACCTCTCAGATATCTTAACAATTTTGAGCCTTGCAATGTATCTTCCCACATATTTAGGGTATCTTTCCATATATTTAGATCTTCTTTAATTTCCTTCAGAAGTGTTTTGGAGTTTTCAGCGTCACTTTTGTCCAGGTTATTCCTAAATATTTTATGTTGCCAATTATTCTTACTAAAATATAGAAATACAATAGATTTTGTATATTGATCTCATATCAAGAAACTTTGCAAAATTATTCACCTTGCAGTGTTTTCACAGATTCCTTAGGATTTTCTATGCACATAATCATGTCATCTACAAATAAAGATGGTTTTATTTCTTCCTTTCCAATTTTTATGCTTCTTATTTCTTTATCTTCTTTTATTGCACTTTCTAGGACCTCTAGCCAGTGAAAAGAAGTGGTGAGAGTGGTCATCCTTGCATGTGCCTGATTTTAGCAGAAAAACATTAAGTCTTTCACTCCTAAGTATGGTGTTAGCTGTATGTTTTATACAGATGCACTTTTTTTGACAAAGCTTTCTTCATCCTGTTAATATTTCTGTATTTGATTTGACAGTGTGTTGTTAAGGATTTTTCCATTGGTATTCATGTGGTAAACCTGTGCTGTTTTTGTATATTCTTTGTATTGTCTTCATATCATGCTATCACAACATCAGTTCAGAAGTGTTCCCACTTACTCTGTTTCCCCAAAAAGTTTACATAATATTGAAGTTATTATTTCTTCCTTAGATGCATGATAGAATTTGCCAGTTCAACCATCTGGGCATAAAGCTCCACTGTGGGAAGGTCTTTAATTAAATTTTATTCAGTTTCATTCAATTTTAGTAGATATAAAATTAATAGTATTTTCAAATTTTTCTTGTGTCTATTCTGGTAAATAGTATCTTTCAAGGAATTTGTTCATTTTGAAATTATTGGCATAAAGACTTATGTAATAGTTTTTTTGTACATTTTTAATGTCCGCAGACTCTGCAGTGATATTTCCTATTTTATTCCTGATATCAGTAAATAGTCGTAGGTGCACCTTTTTTGGTCAGTCAATTCAGAGATTTATTAATTCACCAAAATTTCTGAAGAACAAACTTTGGGTTTCATTGATTTCTCTATTGTTTTTACATTTGCTATTTCACTGACTGCTGCTCTTCTCGTTTTTATTTAGCTCTTTCTACTTATTTTGGGGTTTAGCTGCTCTTCTTTTCCTAGTTTCTTAAGACGAAATCTTAAATCATTTATTTTAAACCTTTCCTCTTTTCTAACATAAGTATTTAAAGATAAACATTTCCCTCTAAAAAACATAAACCTCACAATTTTTATGTTTTGTTTTTATTTTATTTTCATTCATAATATTGTCTAATTTCCTTTACGATTCTTCTTTGACCCATAGGTTGTTTAAAAGTGTTTTTTTTTTTAAAAAAAAA
>NW_007726309.1:244408-245671 GCF_000696425.1 Galeopterus variegatus | reverse complement strand
CATCTGTTCTATTTCTTTTCCCCTCTTTCATGCCTTTTTTTGGGTTAATTGAATATCATTGGTATTCAATTTTATCAACTCAGATTTACTAGCCATACTTCTTCAACTTATTTTTTATTGATTTCTCTAGAGTTTGCAATATGTTTCTTTAAATTATCACGGTCTGTCTTGGGATAATATCATATAACTTTACATGTAATATAAGAACCTTCCAACAATATTCTTCCATTCTCCTCTCCTAATCCTTAGTACTATTATTACCAAACATTTCATTTCTACATATATTATTAATCCCACAGTATATTGTTATTTTTATTTAAACAGTCAATTATCTTTTCTAAAAAATTTAAATGGGTACAAATGTCTCTCTCTCTCTATAGATATACACACACACACACACACACATATTTGTCATTTTGATGCTCTTCTTTTTTTTCTGTGAAATTAATTTTTCATATACAATAATTTTCCTTCAACTGAAAAACTTGGTTTGACATTTATTGTAGTTAGGGCAGGTCTGCTGGTGACAAATGTTCTCAGCTTTTGTCCATCTCAAAATGTCTTTATCTCACCTTCACTTTTTGAAGAATTTTTGTTAGATATAAAATTCTAGATGGCCAGAGTTGATTATTTTTTCTTTCAACACTTTAAAGATGTCATGATTGTATCACCTGACTTGTACCGTTTCTAAGAAAAGCCAAAAGATATTTTTTTAAATTTCTGTCACCCTGTATCTAATGTCTTTTTCCTCTGAAAGCTTTTAGGATTTTTCTCTTTGCCATTGGTTTTGAAAAATTTAATTATAATGTGCCTTGATGTGGTTTTCTTTTTATTAATCTTGCTTGAATTCATTGAGATTTGTAAATATATAGTTTCATATTTTTTTACCAAATTTGAAGCCATTTTAGCCATTTCCTCAAATCTTTTTTCTTCCCCATTATCTCCCTCCTTTCTTTCTGGGACTCCAATTATACATATTTTGGGCTGTGTACTATTGTGCCATGGGTCATTGTGGCTTTCTTCATTTTTTCAGCCTTTTTCCTTATATTTTTCAGCTCAAAAAGTTTTTATGACTAGGTCTTCAAGCTTACTCATCTTTTCTTCTGCAGTTTCTAATATATTGTTAAGCAGATCCAGTGATTTTTTTTTTAATTCATAGATTGTAATTTTCAGCTCTGGAACAGCCATTTGTTTCTTTTTTTATAGTTTCCATTTCTCTTTTCATTACGTTTTCCTTTAAATTCTTGAAGATATATATAAGAG
>NW_007726309.1:198089-243482 GCF_000696425.1 Galeopterus variegatus | reverse complement strand
CTATGTTTTACAAATTATAACAAAGTATACAAGTCCTCCTTGTATTCTGATTTTTGTTGCCTTAGCTCAACAAAATCTGCTGTGCTGTACTTGAGTTTCCCTTAAAATTCCTCCAGATAAAAAAAAGCTGGGATAATTAGGGCTCATATTGTTTGTTTCACTGCTTCCAATGATCGTAGTTCTGTTCTGCCTGTTGTCAAATGTCTGAAAATGTCTTATGTGTTTTGTTTAATGTTCTAGTTGTTTATGATGAAAAAGCTAGTCCAGTACCAATTATTCATTCATGGAAAGACCAAATGAGGAACAATTTGAGAACCAATACAAATAATGATACTAACAGATTATATCCATTGAATGAAATAGAATCCATGAGTCTATTCTGCTGTAAATAAAAAAATAAATAAAATAGGGAGAAAGAACAGATTTTTCTTAAAGTATCATTTCAACTAATAACTGTACAAGGAATGAAAGAATTATAAAACCTCCATTTGGCAACCATAATAGTAATAATTCAGCCAAAAAACATCAGGAGTTGATAAAACTTGTAAAAATATTTTATGAGGAGTGGAATATTTACATAGTTTTCAAACACCTTCCCACAACATACTTATTAATTACAAAAGGAAGAGGAAGAACTTTACAGTGGAGAAACTTCACAGACACCACCTGTGATAAAAGCCAGTAATGGGAACAAATCAAAACTACGTAACATCTGATTGTATGTGCTGTGAACTAAATGGTTGTGTCCCCCCAAAATTCCTATGTTGAAGTTCTAACCCCCAGCATAACTGTATTTGGAGATAGGGCCTATGAGGAGATAATAAATATTTTTATTTTTTTATCTTATTATTTATTACTCATAAGGGTGGGGCCCTGATCCAATAGGGCTGATGTTCTTATAAGAAGAGGAAGAGACACCAGAGAACTCTCTCTCTCACCCCCTCCAAGCTTGCATAGAGAATAGGCCATGTGAGCACACAGTGAGAAGGCAGCCATCTACAAGCCAACAAGACAGTACTCATCAGAAACTGAATTGGTTGGCACCTTGATCATGAACTTCTAGCCTCAGAACTGTGAGAAAATAAATTTCTGTCATTTAAGCCACTTAATCTAAGGCATTTTGTTGTGGCAGCCTGAGCTGACTAATACAATATGAAAAGAGTTGAACACAGCATCACTTCTGTGACATTCCTGACAAAGATGAATATCCTGAATCTAATCGTGACAAAACATCAGACAGAATCAAATCAGTTAGATAGGTTGCAAAACAGTCAGTTTGTAATCTTCTAAATTGTCAAGGTCATGAAAGTCAAGGAACACTGAGAAACTGTTCCAGTCTTAAAGAAACTAAGAAGTCATGACAACTAAATACAACACATAATTCTAGCTCTTTTTTTCTATTTAGGACATTATTGGAACAATTGGTAAGATTGAATGGGATCTACGGATGGATTATAATAATGCATCAATGACAATTTTCTGATTCTGATAGTTGTACTATAGTGAAGTGCATGTTCTTCTCTCTCTCTCTCTCTCTCTCTCTCTCTGTCTCTCTCTCTCTCCCTCCCTCCCTTTCTTCCTTCCATCTTGCTTGCTTGCTTGCTTTGGAAATACATACCAAAACTTTCAGCAGTGATGGAACATAATGTTAGCAATTCTACTCTCGAATGGTTCAGGGGGTAGCTGTTTGTACTATCGTGCAACTTTTCCACAAGTTAGAAATTATTTTCAAATAAAAAGATAAAAACAAATACCACATCCCTAGGAGAATTATAATCATCAAATATTTGAAAGATACAAAAGTGGTCATCCTTGTCACAACCATATTCAATTCTACAGTTTCAATAAATTCAAAACTGATTAATTTGGATAGCATAGTGGGTTTGCATGAGCTTAATCAGATGATGAACCCAATTGTATCTACTATTTCCACGATTGGTATCCTCATAGGAAACTATTTGGGAAGGGGGGAAGTTTATTCTTTTTGTAGCTTCTTAAATTGTACACTTAACTCATTTATTTTCAAACTTTTTTGTTTCCTAATAAATGCTCTTGAGACTACTAATTTTCTTCTAAGTACAAACGTATCCTCATCTTCCAAGTTCTTATATGTAATGATTTTATTGTAATTTAGTTCTACACATTTTATCATTTTCCCTTATGATTTTCCCTTTAACTCATGGATTACTTAGAAGTTTGATTTTATATTTAATTTTTCCAAATGCATGGGAAACAACTATCTTTTTATTGCTGATATTTTATTTCACTTTGGTCAAAGAATGTGGTTTGTATATTTGGTATTATTTCAAATGTGCTGTGACTTCCTTAATGGTCCAATACATTATCATTTCCTATAAACAATAAATGTTTGAAAATAATGTATGTTATTTGAAGAGCAAAATTTTGCATATATTTTCTGCTTTTTTTCTATATTCTTACTTATTCTTTGTTTGCTTGATTAATCCATTTCTAGAAGATGTGTTTTAAAACTTTGTCATAGTTACAAATTTTATCATATACACCCTGTAATTTTGACAGCTGTTTTCTTTATATTTTGAGGCTATATAATTAGACACAAACAAATTAATGGTTTCTATGTCATCTTGGCAGATTATTCTTTTTATCAGTATGAAATAGGCCTCTTTGATTATTACTTTTAATGCTATTCATATTAAATTCTATTTTGCCTGTTATTAAGAACACTATAATAACTTCCTTTTGATTAGCAAATGCTACTGTATTTTCCCTAAATACCTTAATTTTCAAACATCCCCTGAATTTTTTAAGCATTTCTATTATAGTCATCATATACTGCACTTATAAATGCTCAATCTAATCTGAAGTCTCTGTCTTTTAATTGTAACTTTAACCTATTTACCTTTATTGTGATTAGTAATACATGTGAATTTATTTGTACCTTCATGCTTTCTTTTTGCCTCTTTTGTTTTTCTGCTTTTATTTCTTTTGTTGGATTTATCAAGTTCTCTATATTCCTTTTATTTTCCACTACTGGTTTAGATGTTATGCATACTATCATTCCAGTGTTTACCCTTAAATTTTTAATATTATTTTCCATCCCACTCCTTCCTTCTGGAATATCTTTTGCTTGCTTAGGTGTTCCATTTAATAATTATGTTAGGGAACATGCATATGTAATATGTAGTAGTGTTTATGTCCTGATTTATCTAAAAATACCTTTATGTCATTCTCGCCCTTAAACTATAGTTTGGTATAGAACTGTAGACTCATTATTATTTTCTCTCAACTTTAAAGATATTCCTTTTTTTTTCTAGCTTATGCTGTTCTTCAGAAATTGGTTAACAATCTGATTGCTGTCCTACTGAGGTAATAAATGTTCTATCCTCTGGTGGCGTTTAGGATTTTCTCTTGATCCTTGATATTCTGCAGTTTCACTAAAAATTGTGTAAGTGTGGAGCTTAATAAGTCTTTCTGACTTTCTGTAAAACTCTCAGCTATTATTACTTTAAATATAAGCTTACTATCTTTTCCTCCAGTCTCTCTTTCTTGACATATGTTGGAGCTTCATTTTCTATCTTCTGTGTCTCTTAAATTCTACTTCATATTTCCTATTTCAATAATTTACATCCCTCTCATATATTTCATGTCATTTTGTTTCTCTCATAATTGCTATTTCTTTGTATTTGCCATCTATTCCATATTTTTCATCCTATTAGTCATATGCTGCAACACCTCATTCTGTCTTCAAATTTTCTTAAGTTCTCTTTTATGTTTTCTGTGCCTTTTTTGATTTATATATCTAAGTCTACGTACTAGAGTCTAGAAGACTTAGTAAGTTCAGTCTTCTAATTCATTTGTTCTTTTCTCAGCTGTGTCTGGCTGATCACTTATACATCTACTTAGAGGTTTTACTTTTAATCCCAATAACTATTATAAACTTATTTTTTTACCTCACATACAGAGAGCTGGGTCAACAATAATCCTCATGTGAAAGCATTTTGCTATCTTATGTTTATACAAGGCACTAATTTTGTGGGGGTTTTTTTCATTCTTGACCTCAACTGCCATCCTTTCTCTCCTCTTCACAATCATTCCACAATATATAATATACAATACAGAGTATGGAATCTGGGGTGGCTTATGCTTATGGGAAAACAGGCCATGGGAGAGACTGGCTAGGTGCTCTTTAATATCATTTCTGCATCCTGAGCCCTTCATTTTCCAGCCTCCTTTGCAGTTAATTCAAGGTCCTATGACTGTTTCTGGTCAATGAAATTTGGGTGAAAGTGATGCAAGGTAAAAATGCATGTGTGGGGAAAGGGTATGTGGGGATGTTGGGCCAACAAGGAACCTATTGCTTTTGCCCACATGCCTGCCTGTCTAGCATTCACCCACCCCTTCATGTGATCGCATCCCCCTGCACTGAATTAGGAAACTACCTAATCACCATTGCATGCAACCTTGATAGGACTGTCAATCAAAGTGTCTTGCCCTCACCTGACCAAAGCAGAACTGGCTACATAATTTGCATCCATTTCAGGAGCTCTCCCATCCCCCAGCACACAAACACCCTGTAATATTCTTTCACTAACACTCCATTTGCTTATGTTAACACATCAGTTTTTCTTTCTTGGAAGTAAGACCTCAAATTACTAAGGTAGTTAGACTCTATGCCCTCCAGAAGAGCCAACCTTGGGGAGCCAAGATTATGTGAAGCTTCCAAAAGGAGAGAGACCAAGAATGACAAAGGGAGCCCAGGTCAGGTCCTGAGCAGAAGGAGTTCCGGCCCCAAGTAGAGGGAGCCCCAACCCCAAACCAGGCACGTGATGGAGGCCAGCTCGTTGGATCCCACTGGAACAGATACTATGATCTCCATTTTTCAGAAAACGAAACCGGACCTCATGGAGTTATGTGAATGCCAACTGGTAGGAAATCTGAGACCTGCACCAACGAATCCTTAAAATGTTGTAATGCCCGTTTTCACAACTGAAGGCCTAGGTTTCCAGGTGAAAGGTAACTCATTTACTAAGCAACAGCCACGGGCCAGGCACCGCCCTTGGATGAGTATTTCCCACGAGCTACCTCATTTCATCCAAGTAACGCAGCCTCTGTTCCTCTGCCTTTCCAGTCCCTGAGCTGTGACTGTTACGTTTCAAATCAACTGTGTAAATACAGGAATATATAGTACTACAGGGTGCCCACAGTAAGTGTGAATGGTTCCGAACTGTTAGGAACTTACTCTGCAAAAGAACACACGTAGTTGAGTCCACGCATGTTAGCGCCAACTGTATAACTTCCATACAGAAAGATATAGTATTTAGACTCACCGTTAAATGCAGCAATTGTTTAAAAACTGAGACCAACAAAAACATATTTCAGAGAGGAGTATTCTACCACTGACATTGTTTAGAATTGCTAGTGCACGGTGATGATAAAAAGCCAACTCAGTATGGGTCAGTTTTAGTTTCTAAATTCCCTGCAGATCATGCAATTCCCTTATTCCCCCCAGCCCGGGCAAAGACTGCTCCACTGGCGCTGCCCTTGGTACATTATTTCCGTTTTACAGATAAAGAGGCTGGGCTTTGGATGCAGCTGTGTCAAGTCACTGGTACAGAGCAAGGACAGAATGCAAAGTCAAGGGCGCGGCCTTGCTCCCGTTCTGCCAGGTTGCTGCAGAGACGTCGTCTGCCTCCCCGGGGCCCCTTGCTGACTTTGGGGGGTGGGGGGGAAGGGTCGTCCACAGACCTCTCCCGAGGGTGCACACTTCTTTTCCTGGAAGGAAGTCAAGCTTCAGGAACACAGCCACGGAAGAGCTGCGTGCAGGGCCCAGCCCCCACCACGGGTGGCTGTCTGCTGGCACTGGCCAGTTTCCTCACCGGTGCCACGTGGGTGCTGGTACGCGCCTGTCCACCTCCCGGGCCGGTGCCACGAGGCCACAGCGGCACAGCAGGGTACGAGGGCCTTCCTCTTTCTGTCCCAGGTGCCAGCCTTCGCATCCTTGTCTTGGAAGATTCTGACGCCGCCATCTGGAGGGAGAAAGCCGGGCCCGGGGCACCAGGCCAGGAAGACGCGGCTGCCGGGGCGTCCCGAAGCCAGGCGGCAGCATGTGTCTGAGCGCCATCATTTACACTGAGGAGCCGGCTATTTAGAAAACAGCGCGGGGACCGAGCTCGCCATCTGGGGCCGAGCTTCCCGCCCGCAGCACCATATTGTGCAAGGCGCCGGCTGAAGGCAGCGGGGCCCGCTGCGCGCTGTTTGTTTGGTTTGGGGCTTTTGTTGTTTTTTGATGTTTGTTTTTTTAACAAATTCAAATGTGGCTTCCTCACTTCGCGAAGCAAGCTGAATGGCCCCACAGGGTCGCTGGAGAGAGAGAAGGATGGATGCGAAGTGGAATTTGCACACTGGGTGCAGGACACGAAAAATCATCCCGCCCTGCGCACACGGGGGCGTATCCTCTGTCGGGCGCTCGGCTGAGTGCAGACCTGTATATTTCGTATATATGTATAATATGATATATATGAGTTCTTTCATCGGCACTACGGTCTTGGGTGGTAGATGCTATTACTATTCCATTACATAGCCATAGAAATGGGAACACGGAGAGGTTGAGTAACTTCCCCAAGGACACACAGCAAGCTGTGGCAGAGCCCGAGCAGAGAGCCAGGTTTAGTTCACATGCACCCTCGGGGGCCTTCTTTCTGTCCCTCGGATGCACAAAGCTCATTTCCAGACCTTTCTGGCAGCTTCCATCCTTCTCGGTCACTCCCTTTCACGTGGCCCTGCTGTATGTTCCTCAGCCAGCACTGATGGTGTCTAAAATCATCTCCCTTATTAGTTTGTTTGTTGACTCTGTTGCCCTCACGAGGAGCCAGCCCGGGGCAGGCATGGCTGTTTGCTTTGTCCACGCTGTGTCCCCAGCGTCTGGCATGGAGCTGCGGCCAGTGGGCATTAACTGCACATCTGTCGAATGGGGCACATCAGTGTTCTTATTTATGAAGTGAGCGCTAAGACCCACCTCCACTCCGGGACAGTGACATGAGACCCAGCTGGGCCTCAGCTTCTGATCTGTAAAATGGCCATCAGAATACCTGCCTTCCAGGTGTGTGAGGACAGCAGTAAAGGGCCCGCAGTGGGAGGGTGGCGCCTTCGAGCTCACATACCACCCCCCGTGTCCCTCTTCTATCTCTTGTAACCTTGCATTAGAGTATTCCTGTACTCGGCCATCCCCCACCCCAAGGTTAAGGCAGAGCCATGCCTAACTTCTCCTCTGCTACCTGGCACACATAAAAGGTGCTCAAGAAACTACTGTTGAATAATGAAGAGCCCCTGTTCCCTCTTCCTTCTCTCAGCCTCAGTTTCCCCATTTGGACCATGGCCTACTGTTCTTTAAACCCTGCTTAGCTCTGACACCCTTTGGCCCAACTCCTCCAACCCTACAAGAGCCCTCGGCCAGCCTCAGTGCCGAGCACCAGGCAAAGGTGGCAAGAAAGCAGATTATGCTGTCAAATAATGCAGGTCTGAGGTGCTGCCTACCCGAGCACTTGCCAGGCAGAGTCTGGGCCTTCACAACTGCCACCTTCGGGAGGAGCTGGCCCATTAAGGAGCGATTATCTCACCCCTGTTAAGTGACTGCAGGAGAAATTGGGTTTGGAGAGTGGCAAGCAGGCTCTGCTTCTGGAGCACATGGTAAAATTTGGTGCAATTAGCAGCGAGGGAACACACATTACTATTATTATTATGTTCTCTTGGCACTCCTGCCTTGTTGCGGGCTGCCTTCTTTCTTTAATTTTTTTTTTTTAAAGAAGAAAAAAATTCTCTTTGGGAACTAAAGAAAATAAAAATGCCAAGAATTAAAAATGCAAATTCATCCAAGATGTTTTCTGCCCAAGACAGCAATGGCCACATGGCTCGATAACATTTTAAATGTTAAAAAATGGGTGATTTTCAGTAAAAATCAAATTTGCCAAAGCCCGAGTTTAAATGAATCCCATATAGCACTTGGGCACCCAGCCAATATTAATGAACAACAAGTCCCTTCAAAAGGTTATGTACTATTAAAATGAGGAGAAAACACAAACTTCACACATGCAGCACCGGTCCCGGGAACCGGGAAGACGCAGTGGGCCGCCTGAGGACCGAGCTCAGCCGCTGCCCTGAGCAGGTCCATCGCCCTCCCTGTGCTTGGTTGCCCCATCTGTAAAATGGTCATAAATAAAATCTACCTTTGGGCTTTCACTAATACTAGTAATAATGTTATAAAACAGCAATCAATGTTTTCTTAATAAACGTTGAATAAATATCTTGCCATCAAAAATATCATGCGAAATGGAAAGTTTTAAGTACAGGGATTAAATCATCACCACACTTCCCACCCCACCCCTGTCACCCCCAGTGCCTCACAGAGGGTCTGGCCCTTAGCAGATGTTCAGTGAGTGCTTTGGTAATAACTGTCCTCAGGACAGCTGGCAGACACTCTCCGGGTGCCCACCATGCTCAGCCCCCAGCCCCATGGTTCAAAGACCAATAGAGCCCCCATCTATCCAGAGGGATCAAGTCTCCAAGGACAAAAAACACGCATTTCCTCCTCTCCCTTTTCCATCATTTAGTTAATTCTGCAAGGCAGGAAATGGTTAAGAGCATAGGTCTTACCATCAGGCATACCTGGGCTCAAATCCTGTTCTGCCTCTTACTAACCATGGCCAGGGTCAGGGTCAGAGTTAGGCTACGTGTAAAGCACTAAACTGCTCCATATCTCAGTTTCGCCATCTGTAAAACAGGGACAACAATGGAACCCACCTACCAGTGCTGTTGTAAGAATGACTCACATAAAACTTTGAACACCTGTCTGACCGGTAAGTGCTCACAAAACAGGTTGTTTGGGGCCTTGTCTTAATGTCGTTCCTCAACATAGATGCTGCCCTAGGTGTCCCTCAATCTAAAATGAATCCTGGATCTGACCAGGATGCTCTTCCCTAGACTACCAGGTGGGGCATGTGCTAGGGTCCCCTGGGGATCAGCCCCTGTTTGCTCAGTCCTGACCAGGACCCAGCTGGAGACTGGACTGGTGCCTCCCAACTTTCCTTGGTATGTTCTCTCACCCCAAGTCAGATTGTGCCTAGAATCCACCACCCATCTCATCAACTCACCCAGAGCCAAAACCAGCCCCTACCTTGGGCTTGCAGGTCTGTGTGTTTTGGGCCCCTCTGCTACCTCCTGACCTCATCTCCCACCAGCCCCCCCATTCCACCCCTCCTCTTTTGTGTCACACCCATCACCCTCCCCCTCCAAGCCCTAGCCCTAGACCTGTCGCTAGACCCCTCACTCCAGACCCCACAGAGCTACCTAACCACTTCCTTGCAGAGGCTTTCCCAGACAGCCTGGGTGAGACAGCTGCCCCAGCTTGTCCACGGTTGACGTCATTGTACAACACTTGTTTGTGTGGCCAGTCCTCTCTCTCCCCACTAAAGTGTGAGCTCCATGAGGACAGGATGTTTGAAGACCAAGGTTCTTGGGAGGTAAAGGGGACGTGGTCAGCTCCAACACCTGGCACCGAGGTGGGGCGCTGGAGCCCTCCGGATGAAGGAGGCTGCCCCCATCTCATGGATGGGGAAATCCAGGTTCCAAAAGGGGAAGGGACCTGTCTAAGGCCACATAGTGGGTCAGAGGCAGGGAATCTGCCTCCTTTTCTTCAATTTCTTTATTATTGCTCATTAGGTGCCATAGCAAACAAGCTGGACTCATGGGGCATAGTCCCCAGGCAACTTTGTCTCCAACTATCCCTTCAAAAGTCATCCAATGGGAAGAGCGCTGGACGTCCCTGGACGTCTCACACAACCTCAGACAGCCTTGGGGCTCCTCAGGTCACTGAGGCCACAAAAGTTCTACCATCGCGTTAGGTCGCCAAGCACTGTGTCACCTCAGCAATTAAAAGTATCTTGTGCCTTGTCATAAGCACAACTTCAAATATGATTTAAAATGTGGTATATATACACGGTGGAATACCACCCAGCCATAAACAGTAATGAAATTCTGCCAATGGCAGAAACATGGAGGAGCCTGGAGAAAATCATGTTAAGTGAAATAAGCCAGGCACAGAAAGAGAAACGCCACATGTCCTTACTCATAAGTGAGAGGAAGGCAGGAAGGAAGGAAGGACAGACAGAGGGAGGGAGGGAGGGAGAGAGGAAGGAAGGAAGGAAGGAAGGAAGGAAGGAAGGAAGGAAGGAAGGAAGGAAGGAAGGAAGGAAGGAAGGAAGGAAGGAAGGAAGGAAAGAAGGAAGGAAGGAAGGAAGGAGGAAGGGGAGAGAGAATGAACCAGAAAGGAACAAATCTATGGCTACTTCTGGTGGGAGGCAGGGAGGGAGAGGGGGTTGGGGAGAGATTGGGTAAGGAGCATAAAGAATAATTATGATTCGTAATAATGAATATGCTAATATATTGACTTGATCATCACAAGTTGCACATGGGTGATGGTAGTCAATGCTGGACCCCCAAGATATGTATAATCAATTATACTTCAATTTTTTTAAAAACATGACTTAAAGGTTCGATCTCTGGGCACCCCCCAGTGGGGCCTGCTCCGCCCCTGCTTCCCTCTTCTCCCTGGTGCCCTTCCTGCCCCTGACCCTCCCTCCAGGGCTGCACCACCAGGAGAGGGGAGCCTCGGAGGAGGGAGAGGAAGGAGAGGAAATGTCTGGACCTGCTGTGAGCTGGCTCCTCACTGTCCACCTGGACCACGTGCAAAACCAACTCTGGGTGCTTCTTCCTCGTGGAGCATCATTCCCCTGAGGTCCCCTTGCCCAGGTCAATGTACCCCTCTCCCGGCCGGTCACTTCCCCATCCATGGCCCCAGGACTCCTGGATGCACCAGCTTCTCCCTGCAGAGTCTGGTTTAGCTGCCCGGCCACTCTCTTGGGCAGGATGGGCCACACAGGACTGGCCCCCTCACCGTGCAGGGCCCCCACACATCAGGTCCTTGGGACACACATGTGTGTCCTTGGCTCTGGTCCCTGGACTGCAGACCGATGTCAACACAGCTGGCTCAGCGCTGGCTCCTCCGAGAGCGGTCAAACAACTTTTACTTCTCTCAGACTGGAGCCAGACAGCAGGTCCCAAGTGTCCACTCTGCAAGGGACAGACTTGAAGTACCTCTCACTAAACCTGAGGTGGGGGTCTCCTCATGCCCCCGCATGGTAGGGGGAAGGGCTGAGGACAGCCTTTCCCAAGGAAGCTTCCCCCAAAATCTGTCCCTTTATTCCCCCAAACCCACCTCTCTTTTACTCTCATTGTAATGAAGAGCTTTTAAAATCCAGATCAATTTCCATTTGAAAATTCGCATCTCGCTCTGGGACTTTGCTCGGGAGGGTGAGATCTACTGGACTTTCAAGCTTCTGTTGGAACTACCAATTTAACAATTTGTCACAGTTTTTTGTTGGTTGGTGTGTTTCTTTAAAAAAGAAGAAAGAAAAGTAGCAGGTGAGAGGCTTTATGACACCAACAGGACAGATGATTATTTTATGGGTGGCTATCTTTATTTTCATTTTACAGACGACGAAGCTAAAATATTAGGAATAGCTTTCCCGAAGTCACGCAGCTGTTAGCTGGAGATGCTGGGATCTCTGGCAGTCATGGGGTCCCAGATGCTATGCTCTGTCCCCTCCTCCACCTCTGCCTCTGGGGGAAGGGCCAACAGGCCAAGAGCGCCCTGAAACCAGACTCCTGTTTCCTTGCAGATGCGTCCAGGTCCCCGCACACAGGCCTGCAGGTGACGTGCCGTGGGAAGCTCTGCAGTGAGGAGGAGAGGCAGAGGGCAGTGGGGGCACCTGAGCCTCGCACCCCTTTGCTCTGTCCCGGCGCCAGGCCCCACTGTGGGCATCTCCCATTCCCCTGGCCTGCCCTCCCAGGCCCTGGGCAAGACCATGGGAGACCAAGAAAGACAAGTGTGGCCCTGGCCTCAAGGAGACACATTTGAGGGGCCGCGGTGGGCGAGTGAACCAACAGTGCCAGTGGGTAGGAAAAGTGCCATGCAGGGTGCCACCGGGGCCGAGGTGGTGAGGGCGGCCTGCAGGGCGGAGAGAGGTCTGAGCAGCTGCATGCAGAGGCGGAGCCGGGTTTGCCCAGGGACAGGCGGGAAGGGACCTCCAGCAGGAAGAACCACCAGAGTCCCTTTAATGGCTGAGGAAGGCGAGCCAGTGATACAGCCCAGAGCTGGCAGCTGCCCCCGGGAAGGTGTGTCCACCTCTATTCCATACCTGTGCTTGTTTACCGCAGAAGTAATGGTTAAAACTGCTTCCCAGTGGGTGAAGGCAGCGCTTCAGGAAAGTGTGCCCTGACTGTCGGGGATCCGTGTGTCTGCTGGGCCCCATGGGGGCTGCTTGTCCAGGCTAAGCACAGAGGCCCGGGAGGAATTTTAAGCAGAGGAATGATATGGTCACATCTGCTCTTCAGAAAAGAGGCATTTTGGCCATGGTTTGTCCAAGGAGAGACTGAGATGAGGAGGCCCTTGCCAGGGGCCAGGAGGGTTGTTTGGTTGATTGGCAGGTACATAGGTAGCTAAGTTGGTTGGTTGGTTGGTCAGTTTTTAGTTGGCACATTGGTTGGTAGGTTGGTTGATAGGTTGGTTGGTATGTTGGTTGGTATGTTGGCTAGTTGGTTGGTTGGTTGGTTAGTTTATTAGATAGTAATGTGGTTAACAAATTGGTTGGTAGGTTGGTTGATTCATAGGTTGGTTGGTTGGTTGGTTGATTGGTTGCTTTGCTTTGAATCATGATCATGTAACAAAGTGCCAGGTACATAGTAGGTCTGCAATCAATATCTGTTGAGTACTCTCATGTCTATATTATCTCATTTGGTTCTTACAGCCTCTTGGTGCTCCAGGCAGGAAAGGAAGTGACAGCCTCCAAGTTACAGCTGAGGAAACCCTGATTTCGAGAGGGATGGCAACTTGCCCAAAGTTCTGCAGCCAGGAAGGGAAACAGAGATCCTAGCCTAGGCCCCCTTATGCCCAACCTAGTGATCTTTCTACTTCTGTGCTTTAAATTCTGATGTCTCACTGGGCCTGGATAGGCTGTCCTAGAGAAGAAGGCAAAGATTCACTACAGGAACAACATGGTTCGTAAATGGCTCTGAATCTCAGGATCCAAGGTTCAAGTAGGCTGGGCTGCTCCTTATTCTGTGTACCAGGCTCTACAAGACCCCTTGGGGAGAAGTGCCTGTCAGCTGTGCAGACCATCAACCTCCCAGAGCAGAGGAAAAGCAGACAGAGCATGGGAAATCCATAAAGCCCTGCCAAGCCCACAGCCACACGGGGTAAAGGACTGTCCACACAACCAGCACAGCCTGCCAAAGGGGCCACACATATGGCCCTGACAGGCAGGGCAGAGGGTAGGATAGGATGAAGGCAGGAGGGGGACCACAGGTCTCTCTGTGGCTCTCTGCACATCAAGCCCCAGCCCACCCCCAGAGCCCCCTGCCCACTATTTTTGAAGAGCTCTGACTCCTCCCAGAACACTCACAGTCATAGCTAGAGGTGCAGAGTGCTGTGAAGTTAACTGCACAGGCTATGAATTCAGCCAGACCAGCCTGGGTCCAGATCCAGCAAGTCAGAGGCAGATCCCAGCCTAGGGCTTGGGAGTCCCTGGGCCCCTGCTGCCAGCCCCCAGCCCACACCCAGGCTGCCGGTGCAGACCCTGAGGATGTGCAACTGTCATAGAGCCCTTACTTCTAATGAATGACAGGAAACCCTTTATGGCAACATCAAGAAAAAAAATGAGGGAAAATAGCATGTTTGTTCTGTATTACTAATCGTGCGGCCTTTGGGTTTTCTTAGTCTGTATTTTTGGTCCACTGGTTTTACATAAGCACGTTACCCGCACACCACTCTACAAATTCAGTTAGCAGGCCCTCTCTCCTGCGTCATCGTGCGGCCTTTGGGTTTTCTTAGTCTGTATTTTTGGTCCACTGGTTTTACATAAGCACGCTACCCGCACACCACTCTACAAATTCAGTTAGCAGGCCCTCTCTCCTGCGTTCTCAGCACACACCACCGTGCCACGCAGCATGCATGGCACCAAAGGACCACCCATTTCAAACAAGTGTGAGTCTAGTTACTGGTTACCTCCTGCCACAAGGAGCTCCCCACCACCACTACCTTGAAGAATGCCCCTCAGCAACCCCCATCCCATCCATGTGAAGCCCGCGAGTTTCAGAGGACACTGACCACTGTCCTCCCCTTGCTGAGACCCTGCAGGAAGGGGGAGACTACCTCCCTGCCCACACAGGAGAGCTCCCTGGCCTCAGTGAAGTCCAGTCCCTGCTCTTCCATGAACTAGTTGGGTGGACTTGAGCAAGTCATTCAACCCACAGGATCTTCATGGGAACCATGCCGAGTGCCATTCACAGCATCTCACAGAGAGATCGTCTGCAAACGGTTTAGCACAGAACCGGTCACATGACAATGACGAAAGTCAACACTTACTAGGACCACAGACCAGACACTTCCCATTAATTATCTTGTATAGTCCTTGCAGCTTTCTCCTGGGGTTGGCTCTCATGTTACCATCCCTGCCTTGCAGATGAGGCAGCTGAGACACAAAGAACTCAGTACCTCGCCCAGGATTTTGCAGCCAGTGAGCAAAGGATCAGGGGTATTAACCCAGGGGGTCTGGTGGTGAAGACCATGCTCCTGGCCACTGAGGTCCAGCAAGAGATCCTGTAGGTGATCACTGTCATTACTACATGGTAGCTGTCAGTCACGCCTTGATATTCTGAGTTTGATGATGGAGTTCAGGCTCTCTCTCCTTGGGTGGATGAGAGATTCGCCAGCACTCTGTCTTGGAAGTATGATCGACAAGTAAAAGGAAGAGAAACCTGAGTTTACAGGATCAACCTGAAGAACACTGTTTCCCAAAGTGGAAACGATCAACAGAGACCTCCAGCGCTGTATTGCTCCTGCTGCTGGTCCCTGCCAAGCCTGCCACCCAGCTAGCGCAAATGCACACACACTTGCACACACTCGCACACACGCTCACACACGCTCGCTGCTGCAATCACCCTCCAGCTTCCCTCCCCCCGCCCCATTACAGGATAGGACATTAATCCTTCACCCCTTTCCTCCCAGCACACAGGCGGAATGTCTGGGCTGCTCCAAGGAGGGGGAATTCGCTAAGTGGAGCCGGTTCCAAGATAAACAGAAAGCGCCTGCTGGCCCGTGTCTCATGGCCTGTGAAAGTGAGACAGGCTTTCTCTTTCACATCGTGTGTATGTGTGTATATGTGCATGCGTGTGCACGGATGTGGGGGGTGTGCGTGCACGTGAGCGTGTTTACGTGTGTGTCAGTGCCAGTATGTACGGTGTGTAAGTGCGTTTGTGAGAGTGTGATTTTGTGCAGAGGGATGGTTATACCTGAAGCGGCCCCCTGGAACACAGTTGCTAAGAGTCTGGAGCCCAGGTCTGAACGGGACACCCTGCAGAAATGCTTTTCTGAGTGAATCCGCCCCGGGAAATCCCTCCCCTCCTCCCACCCCTCTCAGTCCATTTCCAAACGCTTGGGGCGGAATGTCCTGTGCCCCTCCCAGCTGCTGTGTGCTAAAGGAGTGGAAGGTTGATGAGGGAGGTGCAGGAGATTAAGCTCCCTGCATGATGGGAAAGATGGTGCCCGGGACCCACTGGCAGGGTTGGTCCTGCAAACCCGTTGGTGTCATCTGAATCACCAGAAGTCAGAGCTGCACGGGGCTGAAGAGCCCCAGCAGTCAAGGAAAGGCAAACCCAGCGCAGGCCGGGGACCTGCAACCTGCCAAGAGTCTTTATATCTGCTGTCTTCCTGAATCTTATGATAGTCCTTTAAGACGGGTGTCCACTGCTCCTCCCTGTCTGGGCGGCCTGGCAGGTGGGAGGAGGAAGAACCCAGGCCTGATGACCCCCGGGGCCAGGGCCCTTCTGACTCAGCTTCTAATTACTTGGGATCCACCTTCCCTCCATCTGTGGCACACTGGGGTGTTTTGATTCAGGACTCGAGGCGCAGGGAAGAGGGGATGTTTGGGGTTTGGTGGCTTTTACTGTTGGTTCATGTTCAACCTGGGCATTGAAACCCGCCTGGAAAGTGCACTCATTGTCCCTTTGTCCCCAAATGGTCCTTTGGCTGAATCTCCCTGTCAGTTTAAGCTGAGGGGCCTCCTGAGACCACAAGGCCTGTCTGGGGAAGCGAGTCCCTGTGTGCGGCATGGGGCCCGGTTTCCTGGCATTCCAGCCTCTCTCACTTCTCCAATTCCAGGTGACATCCTCTCCAGGAGGCTACCATGCACAGAGCGTGGGGTCCTTCAAGGAGAAGACAGGAGTCCACCGCGGAAGAGTGGGCCTGAGCCGAAGCGAGAAATGCAGGCCTTTCTCGGGGGCGGCCCTGCTCCGCACCCTCCTGTCTCTGGCCGTGCATCTGGTCCTGGTCCGGCCGCCCCTCCCCTGTCTCCTCTCTCTTCTTCATTATCCCTTTTTCTCGGCCTTTACACATTTTGTTCCTGTGTCTAAGTCTCCCTCTCCCTCTTCCTCTTCAAGAGGGTCTCTGTTCTTGCTCCCTGTCTCCCCTCTCTGCTCCTTTCTGCTTCTGTCTCAGTCTCTGGCTTTTCTCCACTTGACTGTCTTTCTCTCTCTAGTTCTCTCTTCTCTGTCGTGGTCTCTCATTTGCTCCTTTCTTTGTCCCTCCCACAACGGGACTAGAGTCCAACAGCCCCAGGTTCAAATCCAGGCTCAGCAACTTCCTAGCTATTTGGTGAGGGTGAATCATTTTAGCTCTCAGGGCCTCAGTCTCCTAATCTGTAAAATGGGGATAATAAAACCTATCTCACAGGATTCTTAGGAGGATTCAACAAAGCAAGAGAAGTAAAGTGACGAAGAAGCAGGATGCTTCTTGATGGCAGAGGAGGAGACACAGCAGCTGGGTAGGGACCGGGAGCTAGGGTGAGATGACAGGCTGCTGTAGACTCAGGGCCCCGCACGCTCCTCTCCCATCTCTTCCTTCTCTCTCACTGTCTCTTTTGCCTTGTTAGGGATCAGTAATGCTAAGCTGTCCCCCCTTTGCCTGTGGTCCCTCTCCCCAAGAAAGAGCAACGCCTGGAGCCTGTTCATCATAAAGATAAGCCGGTAGAGGTTTCCAGAAATAACTCTTTTGCCATGTGGAAGGGACTGCCCCTTTTTGCCTATAAAATTGGCAAAACTCAAGAAAACACTGTTAACACCCAGCCTAGGAAAGAGAGCAGGAGAGCGTTCCGGCTCCCGTGCTGCTGAGGGTGGAAACAGCAGTGAAAATGTCTTCATGTGCCGCTGTGTGCCTAGTGCTGGCACATGGAGGTGGACAGGTCCCTATAAAATTGGCAAAACTCAAGAAAACACTGTTAACACCCAGCCTAGGAAAGAGAGCAGGGGAGCGTGCCGGCTCCCGTGCTGCTGAGGGTGGAAACAGCAGAGAAAATGTCTTCATGCACCGCTGTATGCCTAGTGCTGGCACATGGAGGTGGACAGGTCAATGACAGCAAATGAATATTCTAATAATGTTTTAATAAGTGAGTAGCACAGTAAGATTTTTACTATTAAAATGAATATTATAAAAAGATTTTTTTTCAATTGTTATTTAAGAAAACTTTATGTTGCACTTACTATGTCAGTGTCCTAAGCACAGAGAGGTTAAGTAGTCTGTCCAGAAACACACAGCGAGTAAGAAGCAGAGCTGGGATTCAAGCACATAAAATTATAAAAGTGTATAAAATATAAAAAGTATATATATGTATATATTATATCAATATATTATATAGCATATAAGAACATGAAGTATATATATGTAACCATATAACATATCTAATATTAATATTTTATGCATGAAATGTAACTTATAATTTATGTATACTGTATATATAATTTATATGTGAGCTTATATAATTTTTATATGTGTAACATATCATTTATCTATTTTTATATATAAAATCTTTAAAGCATATAAAATTTGTAAGTGAGAGCATTATTAACAATATAAACCGCCTGGAAACGTCACTGACTGCCTTGGAAGGCAGTGAGCTCCCCGTCATGGGACGTGTGCAGGTGAAGGCTGCAGTGCTGCCCACGGGACCTGCTGGAGGGGCCTTGTCCAGGAGCTGCAGGTGCAGAGAACTGGCCCTTGCTTCTCAGTCCTGCTGGCCTCCCAGCAAGGGTGGGATGGAAAGGGAGCTGGCATGGTGGGTGGGTCTAAGCCAGAGTGGACAGAGAAGCTCAGAGGAAATGTCCAGAGCAGCCAGAAATGCCTGTTAGTCCTAAGTCTGGGGTTTGGGACAGTCTGGGAAACCCAGCCAATGCAGGGTGCTCAGCCATGCTGTGCTGACAGCAACACTTCTGATGGGAATCTGTGGCCAGTCCGTCTCCCCACCAACACCAGCACCCCCACACCAAACTCCCTGCTCACCAGTGCCAGCAGCAGGGGACGAGTCCATTCCCACAGAATCAGCAGAACATCGGAGGGAATGAATGGGGCTTACAGAAACGAAACTGGCAGCAGCGTGTGGCAGCTCTGGTTGGCACCAGCTTGTGTGGGGAAAGATGCTAAGACCTGCTGGGTCCTCATCCTCTACGATCTGATTCCCAGGGAGTCGGAGTCAGAAAGACCTGGTTCTAAATTCCTACCCCGTACTTCCTGGTCTGAGTAAATCACTTGTTCTGTCTGAGCCTTATTTTCCTCCTCTATAAAATGGGATAATACTAGGCCCTATGTCCCAGTGTTGTTGAGAAAGTTCGATGAAATGCTGCACCTGCAGCAGCCAGCACAGAGCCACACACTGCAAGGGCTCAGGAGATGGGAGGCTCCTTCCCCGTCTCCTGGGTGAATCCGTTAAGATGTGCGAAATGCGGGAAAACACGTGGCCCTAAAAACGGGCAAGAATCAAGAGACGGTTCTGATCCCAGGCCCGCTACTGTCTGCCTCATGGAGTCACTTCGATCAAGTCCATTTGCCTCTCTGGGCTTTGCTTCTCTCGAGAAATGAAGGGCTTAGACCTCTAAGTTTTCCAGCCACATCACAGGAGCCTATGATAAAAACAACCATGGGCTTTGGAACGAGTGTCTGAAAAGCAGCAATGGGAGCTCTGACGTAAACCCACATTTGAGAACAACTGCAAGAGATGATGCCTCATGTAATGGTCTATTTTTATTTTTTCCTGCTAACTGAAAGTGGATCTCCCTGTCACCAGCACAGCCTCCCCGCCCACCCTCTGTGCTCAGCACTCCAGTTAAAAACATGTCCTGTCTCTGCTACAGGTTTATGAGGCCCTGTTTCAAGGATGACAGTCTCCTCTCTGCGCAAGAACAGGAGAGCTAGGGCCAACTGTTACAAAACAGGCTTTTTGGAAGGAAGCCAGTGGGGGTGGGGAGGGAGACCCACAGTCAAACTAGGACAGCATTTCCCAGGAGGAGCCTAGCAAGACTCCACATTCTGCGCAAGAACAGGAGAGCTAGGGCCAACTGTTACAAAACAGGCTTTTTGGAAGGAAGCCGGTGGGGGTGGGGAGGGAGACCCACAGTCAAACTAGGACAGCATTTCCCAGGAGGAGCCTAGCAAGACTCCACAGGATTTCAATCAGGGAAGGACACCCGGCTGTTAGCCACCACCTCCCAACCAGAGCCAGAGGCATCCAGATGTCTGCAAAACATCCTGTCTCCCCCAGGTGCCATGCCTCTTCCCACCCCTAGCCTTTCCTTGCCCCTGGGGGCACACCTGAAATGCACTCCAGCCCGCACTGCTCTCCAAGACCAGTCATAATTGCTCAAACCACTCACACACGGGTGGAGTTTACAGAGTAATTTATAGCTTAAACAGTGTTGGACATGAAGTGATAAAACAAAGCGGGCCCTAAGCTACTCCTGGGCCACTGCTCCCGGGGGACGTTTCAGGATGTTACGCAGGAAGTGGCATCATGACCCTGGTTTACTCAGTGGGGGATGTGTTTCCAGGCGGAACTCCCAGCAGGAAATCAAATGCCTCTTCCGTCCAAGCTCCTGTCAAGGGGAGGGTTGAGACACAGCAGGAAAGCCTCCGGGCCTAGGGGTCAGTGCCCTCAGGTCCAGGAAGCGGGGAGCTGCAGCAGCACTCAGCACCTGCACCCACAATCCTGAAATACTGCTGTGCACGAGGGCAAAAACAGAGAGGACTCAGTGAGGGGGGTTTGGGGGAGCAAAGCTGAGGTCCAAGGGGAGACCCAGGCCAGCAGCTCAAAGCCAAAGCCACAGACAAGCCCGGAGCAGTTTCTGCAGGCCTCACTGTCTCTTCAGGGGGAACCGACAGGAGCCCTTGATCGAGTGCCCTCAACCCCCTCACAGCTCATCGTAACTGCGGGGCGTTCTTCCCCTAGAGTGTGGATTTGGACACGTTCCACCCATCCTTAGGCCATTGTTGCTAAATACCACGTTAAGAGCCCGTCCAATATATACCTGGACCCAATGGATTCTGTGTGACTGTAGTCGTGATTCAGTCACACCAGACAAAGGCGGATGGACAGGCCCCTTTAGAGAATTCCAGCTGATGACCTCCACGGTACACCTCGGCGTCCACCATTCCCTTGAATACTTGAACTCTGCTGCTCACAGACGTCCTCCCGCCGTACCTGGAGTGGGTGATGTAGGCTGCATCCTTTCTTGGCTGCACCGTCTGACCTGGCTGTTCCTTTCCCATTTGCAGGTCACAATGTCCTCGGCTGATCACAAGCAGCTTGGCCAAATGACACCTGAGGCTCTTTGCTGTAAAAATTCTGCAGGCTGCCCTCCAAATTCAGCTCTCAGAGGGCTCAGGTTCAAAACTTACGCTCAGAGTGAAGCCCAGGGATTAAGCAAATTCAGAGCAACATGGATTTGGTCCTTTATCACCAAGCAAAGGCACAGCCCGCATCATCCGTCAAAGCCTCTATTTCGTGTTTCCATCCTCACACACTGGGAGAAGCCTCAGTTCTGTGCTCTCTCGTGATTGTCTCTCCCTTCCCGGAGGCTCCTCACTTTGCCTGCCCTTCCCCCATCAGAGTGTCATTCTTCAAGGCCACGCAGTGCTCCCCCATTCTGAATTGAGCTGGTTGAGGTCGAGAGGATGTTAACCAAACAGAGCCTGGAGCTTTTAGACCAGGGCACTTAACCTGGGACTGTTCATGGCTTCAGAAGGACGAGGGTCCCTGTGTGTGATTGTGCCCACACCCATTTTACTAGAGTGCTTTAGACAAGTTCTCAAAGTGTTCTGTCACCTAGAAAAGGCTCAAAACCAAAGCAGAATAAACATATGAGGAGAAGGTTGGAGGTGTTTGTTCACGGGTTAGTCAACACTATTTATGGAGGGCCTGCTGGGGGCCAGGCACCAAGCTGGGTGCTGAGCATACAGTGGTGATTAAAAACTGTTATTATGAGGCTGGCTGGTTAGCTCAGTTGGGTAAAGTGCGGTGTTATAACGCTCAGGTCAAGGGTTCAGATCCCTGTACCGGCCAGCCACCAAAAAGAAAGTCTCTAAAAAAACTGTCCTTGTGCTTAGAGTCTTGGGGATGGCAGGTGGGGCAGGGGGTGGGGAGCATTCGTCAAAGGCATACAAATAAATGTAAAATGCGACTCTGCAAGGAGAGACCCACTGATGAGCTCAGGAAGCCGTGAGCGGCCTGATGTGATGAAGTTTGAGGACTCAAAGATGGAGAAACGACAGGCTGCCGTCAAATCCACAAGAGCCTGGAGTGGCCGGCTCAAAGCCCGGCCATCGGAGGGACTGGCATAAGGAGAGAGTGGCAGGGAGGCCCACCAGAAGGCCGTGACTCCATCTGACAGATGAGAACAATGAGGCATGGAGAGTTTAGGCAACGGGAGAAGGTCCCGTAGGGTCCTGCTTCTATCTCACAGGGGCCTCCATCTTCCAGCACCATGGGGGGGGGGGCATTGGAAATGCCATGCATCTAAACAAGAAACTCATCCCCTACCCTCAAAACCTGTTTCCTCCTCCGGCTTAATGTTGGGTCTATGAACTCTTCAGAGGGGGGCTTGGTTAGTGGGGGCCAGGCATGTAATAGCAGACAGGTAGTGGTCTGGATGAAAAAAAATCCATCATCGGGGTGGGGGTGGGGGAAATGGCCCCATCAGTGACCCTGCAGGTCTCCTCCTCACCTGGGGGCTGGCAGGTGACAGAGGGGCCAAGGGAGCAGGCTCTGTATATCGCACCAAACCCTGCCCCAAAACCACCGGACGGAAAATCAATACAGAGCCAGACAAATTAATAGTCAATGGGTGGAGAGTTAAAAACCATAGCTGAGCTCATGTAGCTGTTTCCAATGGACAGAGCCCAGAAGCACTGCTCTTTCTCTTCAGAAAATATGGCCCCCATCAGTCGCTGGAGAGTAATTACCCATTAGAGCAACAAAATGCCAACATGCAACTCTCCCCACGTGAAACAAGTGAACTTTTATGATTTGGAAGGAGGAATAAATTGCTTTAAGTATGACATGTACAAACAGCTGTGCTCTGCCAGAGTGCCCTTAAGAACCCGTTTTAAATAAACACCTATAGGGTATTAGAATGGGCTCTGCAGAAAGGCCCCTTCCGTGGGATTAAAGCCCAGCCAGCTGTGCGCAGCAAAGCCTCTTTTCCATCCTCACCCCTTCCCGCCCTCCCTGCCCTTCCCCCAGCCAATAAAGCCTGGTCACAGAGTGGCTTTTCCCTCCTTCATCTCTCCCACCTCCATCCCCTTCTTCCCATCTCATGGCCCATCACCATCCCCCACCTAGACTGACAGCAGGGTCGTCAAGGGCCTCCCTGACTCTAGGTTCAGCCCCTCCACTCTAGCCTCCTCCTGGCTACCAGAATGAACTTTCCAAAAAGCAAATCCAATTGCAGCACTCCTAGCTCAAAACCCACCAAGGCTGAACTTGTTACTTCAGCAACCACCACCTGCTCTCAAGTCTTCGGCTCCGGCCCAGCCCCTCCTGCCTCTGGTCTGAGCTTCAGACAGTCTACTGCTTCTCAGCATCTCCACTGCATGGTCCACAGGTGCCTCAAACTCAGTATGGCCAGGACCATGCTTTCACCTCAGCCCCACCCTTCTCCTGGCACAGTAAATGGTCCCACCTTCCAGCCAGCCAGGAACCAGGGGGCTGCCCAGGACCTGTGAGTTTCACTCCCTGAGCAGGTCCTGCACCATCCCCATCTCTCCAGGCTCTCATCACTTCTTCCACCCCAGCAACCTCTCAAGTGATTTTCCTGCTCTAGTGCACCCACTTCTCTCCAAGGCAGTCCAGGTGCTGTTACAAATAAAAACCACAATTTCAGAGGTTTAACATAAGAGAACTTTATTTCTCACTTATGCAAAGGTCTAGTGCAAGCACTCCTGGTTGCAGTGGGTGCTTTTCCTGCAGGTGGTGATTCAGAGGCTCAAGTTCCTTGCATCCTGTGGCTCTGGCAGCTCCTGGGGCCTCAGACTTCTCTGCTTGCAGAAAGTGGAAGAGAAAGGAATATGACGCTTCTGTTCTTAAGAGCCCCAGCTTTCTCCTTAACATCCCATTGGTGAGATCCAGTCACATGGCTACCCTGGCTGCAGGGGCTTCTAGGAAATGTAGTTCTCCCATGAGTAACCTCACCTGAGCCACATGGTCACATGACGGGGGGGCAGCGTGACTTTCTTGGTGGATGCTGTCTACCCCTGCCCCCCAGTTCCATGCATAGCAAGGCCAATCCAGCAGCCTTGGAACATGCACTAGGTGTTCTCTGAACAGGCGTGGCTCACCTGCCCTGCCTCGTCCCCACCCACACGTCTGCCCTGTGCTCCCAGCAGGCTGAACAACTCCAAGGTCTCTGAATGCACCTGACCTTCATCCCACAGCTTTGCACAAGCCACTCCCTGTGCCCCATGCCCGTGACTGTCACCTCTTATTCACGTGAGAGACTCTTTATCATCCTTCTGGACTCAGGGTGATCCCCCTCCTCCAGGAACATTTTTCCCACCTCCCTGTCACCCGAATGGCCAGCCTCTTGTCCCCTGTGTGCCCACTGCCTGCTGCCTTCCTCGTTCCTTATGTATTTGCACACCCCTGCTGTCTCCCAAGACTCTGAGCCCCTGACATGGCAAGGGCTCAACACAGATCCAGTATCCACCGAAAAAAGGTGCTGGTTGAGACTGAGGTGACGTGCCCAAGACCCAAGGTACTGAATGAGAAGCCTGGGAAGGACAGAACCTTGAAAGACCCTGGAGAGAACATGCAGGAGCCCCAGAAGAAACAGGCTCTGGCGGAGGAGACGGATGACAAAATGGCCCAAGGATCATGTAAAATAACACTGGCCCTGGAAAGATGAGCAGGTCCATGCAGGGGATGGGGCCACAGGCGACTCCGTGGCTGGGGAGCAACAGTGTGTCCCTGCCAAGCCCTCCGAAGGGTGAGACTGAATGTGACATACATCGGGGAAACCACTCAGACCAGTGCCAGTCGGGCTGGGATAGAGACGTTCATTGACAGTGGCGAGTACAGTAATGAACCTCTAAAGAGCACACCCGTCCCCTCCAAGCAGGCCTCAGGCCTGGAGGAAGCTGGAAGCCAGGGCACAGCAGCTGTGCTTTGTGGTGCTCCTGGCAGGGCCAGCCTGCGGGCTGGACGTTTTGACGCCAGCAAGCATGCAGGAGGGTACGGTCACCACCTTCCCTTGTAGATTAGGACACGGAAGCCCTGGAGGACAGCGGTTCCCATCCAATCAGAAACCCTGGGCAGCTCTGATGGGCCAGGCAGTGAGCACACAGGGTCCAAAGGATAGGCTCCCCCATGCCCTGCACCAGCACTGCCCTTCTGCCACTCTGCCACAGGGCCCTGCACTGGCAAAGGTCCATCCTCACCCTGGAGCTGTGTCCCCTACCCACCGCCTGAACTTCCAGAGACATGGGTTGCCTCCCTGGCTATAGAGAGGAGAGGCCACACATAGGTGACCTGGGAAGCATCAGAGGGACCTTGTGGGGGGGAGCGGGACACCGGAAGGTGAGCTTTACCTGAAAGCTTGAAGGATGAGCAGGAATAAACTGAGTAGATATAGACAGGAAAGGTGTTCTACACAGAAGCATTAGAATGAACATAATGCACATGGAGGGGCCGGCCCAGTGGCGCACTGCTACAGTGCGCCGCTTGGGAGCGCGGTGGCGCTCCCGCCCGGGGGTTCGGATCCCACATACAGACCGGTTCCCGCTCACTGGCTGAGCAAGGCGCGGGGGCAACACCGAGAGTTGCAATCCTGTTGCCGGTCCCCGGTTCGGTACGGGGGCAACACTGAGGGTTGCGATCCGTTGCCGGACACGGAAAAAGACAAAAGACAAAAAAAATAAATAATGCACATGGAAAGGTGCAGGATGCAGGACGTGGTGAGGGAGCGAAGAATCTGGGGGTCCAGCAAGGCTGGGGCCCAGGCGGGGAGACTGGGTCTAGGGGTGATGGAGGCATCCACAGTCCTCGACCAGGAAGGGCCTCGAGAGATGCTGGCCAGCATCATCCTTCTCCAGCCAGTGACAGAGATTTGACCAGAGCAGTGACATGGCCACAACCAACTTTGTGAAAGAAAACAAGCCGGGATGCATCTGACCCCCACAGCTCCCAGCCCACCTGGCGCCGATCGGAAGTGAGCCTGGGGGTGCTTGGAACAGTCCCAAATCAATAATACATCTTAATCAAATAGTAGCAAATCTTTAATTGAAACCAATCACAGAATTGCATTCTCCTCCCCTGCAAAGAGCTGTGCTTTTGATTAGCAGAAAATGGCATAATTTCCCACCCAGGGACTCGGGGTCCTACCCGGGCCCCCCTTCTCTACTCCACGACTGCCTTAATCAAATAGTAGCAAATCTTTAATTGAAACCAATCACAGAATTGCATTCTCCTCCCCTCCAAAGAGCTGTGCTTTTGATTAGCAGAAAATGGCATAATTTCCCACCCAGGGACTCGGGGTCCTACCCGGGCCCCCCTTCTCTACTCCACGACTGTGAAAAATAAGCCCTGCCGGGAGGATGGTGGGCTCCCAGCTGGCCTGGGGTGTGGATTTTCCTGTCTGGTCCCCAGAGGGTGGGGTGCACTGGGGGCACCTCCTGAGGTGGGGGAGAGCTTTCTGACAAGGCCTGGCTGGGATGGCTACCTGCAGCTAGGGGCTTCTCTCCTGGGTTCCTTAAGGGCTGAGGCTGGGTGTTATGGGCTCTGTGGCACCAGTGCCCTCTCAGTGGCCAGTTTGAAGGCTGAATCAATAAATGGATGCCTGCAGGGTAGGAGATGCCAGGAGGTGCCTGAGAGTGGCCAAGGGTGGGGAGTGGAAACACCAGCAGAGTGCTAGCAATTGGACCCAGCCTCTGGATCTCAAGGTCACTGTCCAATTGAGGCACAATGAGTGGGCTGGACCTGAGCCATCTACTCTTTTACCAGAGACCTTTGTGACCAAGTGTGCCTTTGGCCCTGGCTCTGAGCCCCTGTCCCTGCCCAGTTCAGTGCTGGGCTCTCGCAGATGACCACACCTCACCTACGCAGGGAGCCACATGGGCATCATGTGTAACCACATCACGACACTTCATGGAAAGAGCCTCACCAAGTAAGCAAGCAGACATTCTCCTGGCATCCCGCTCACCTAGACGCCCCCTCAGGACCTCTGGATCTTGCCTCTGACCATCTCTTGGAGTCAACAGTGTTAGCTAGCTCCATGTCTACATGGCACTCTGTCTCTTGGAGGACTCCCTTGGAGGGCTCTCTAACTCCATAAGGCACTGGTAGGACAGTCATGGATCCTGTTCCCATCCATCACAGGGATCAGGCTGCGGATCAGAGTATCCCAACCCCTGGCCACAGCAGTTTGCTCAGGGCTGGATATAGAAGCCAGGTAAGGCCAATCAGAAGCTTCCACCAAGGTTGCTGAGCTTGGAGAATGTCTCCGAGTGGTGCCAGCTTTATCTTATCTGCCAGATGCAGCCAAGAAGAGGCCAAGAGAACCATGAAACACAAATGAGATGCAAGGAGTAGGGAGCTTCACAGCATTGCTGCAAGTCCTGGATCCAGCTGCACCTGAAGCCTTACCAGGAAACAACAAATTCTTTTTTTGTTCAAATCTATTTGAGTTGGGTTCTCTCACTGTCATCAAAGGACTCCTAACTAATATGCCGTAGAGGTGCCCTTCACCTAGTGTTGATAAAAATGTCACAAAGATGTGTGAGCATCATAGAGCCCAAATGCTGGACTAGTAACTTCCCACCACCACTACCCTTAAAATGAACCCCAGGGTCACTGGGTCCCAACTCTGTTGAGGATGAGAATCTCTTTATAATGTCAACAAAAATCTCACAAAGCCCCACGAAACAGTACCTGTACCTTTGGTATCCTTTGACTAAGAAAACACACAATGAAATCAGTAAACTTTTAAAAGGAATTTGTGTTTTTGCCTGTATCTACATACATCACAGGGAAAAAATAGTCATTCAGACATTTGTGAGAATGTTAATCATCAGTCCTGAGAAACGGTTGGTGGCGTGTGGACTCGTGAGGGAACTCCCAGCAGCTTGCCGCTCATCAGCACTCTGGGGAAAGGTTGCCAATCTCAAGCTCCAGGTCCCTGCACCGGGGACTGGTGGGCACCCTCAACCAGGGTGGCCAGAGGACTTCTCCACTATGATCCCGCCTAATTTTCTTTCCCCCTAACCCCATACCTCTTCCCCTCTTCCAAGAGGCCCGTGCCGCTCTTGGGCCCCTGGTGTGGCTGGCCAGGCCACCACCAGTTACCTTGGAGGATAACTCACCCTCCTGAGTTATCCTTGACTCCAGCAGTGACATTAGTTTAAGGCTCGTGTTTGGGAGTCTCATCTTCAGTTGGTTTCTGGGGTAGCTTCCTTCCCCACAGCACGCTCTCCATCAGTGCTTCTCAGCCTCAGCATGCACCAGATCGCCTTGAGGGGCTACCAAGATACAGACTCCTGGGCTTCATCCCACACTCTGATTCTGTAGGACGGAGTACAGCCCAAGAATTTGCATTTCTAACAAGCTTTGGGCTGTGGCCTTGGCTACATGATCTTGAAGTTCGGCTTCACTAACCTGAATGTTCCTGACATCCCGTGTCCTGGCTCCATCTGAGCCCTCGGTGTCCCTCCGACTGTGGGGACAGGAGAGACATACTGAGGCACTTGAGGTAGGGAAATCATTTCCTGGTTGGGGTCCAAACAGGACATGGATCCTCCGTGGTGCAGTGGCTTCCTGTGACACTTCCTGTGTAACATCATTAACCTTCCCCAGGGAAGGACTTGACCATTTCCTGTCCTATGCCATGAGCCAGGCCTGCCAGCTCTCCGGGGTTTCATCCATCTGGCCCCAGGCCTCACCTCTGCTTCTCCGTTCCTACCAACTTATTTGGCCAAAATGCTTGCAATTCCTCTACTACATCAGGCTACCAATGCCTCTTCTCTCTTTTTGCTTTTCTCTCTTTGCTTAGAGTACTCCATGTCTGACTAGAGAACTACCATTCACCGCTCAGTAACCAGGTCAGACCTCACCTCCTCCGTGCTCCACACACCATCAGAGTTAATCATTCTGCTCCCCAGACCCCCTTGATCCTCAAACTACTGGCAACTTGCACTAAAGCTGAGGCCATGGAAGGCAGAGATGGCTCTTACCTACTTCCACTGCCTAACACAGTGCCTGATCTGTGGTGGGGACTTGGTGTCTGCTGATTTGGAGAGAAGTAAGTTTGACTCCTTGAACACCCTTAAGAGGGTTATTCTGAATTCTCTGTCAGACATTTCATAAATCTGCTGTTCAGGGCTGGCCAATTAGCTCAGTTGGTTAGAGCACCACCTTTCAAGTTCAAGGGTTTAGATATCCTTACCGGCCAGCTGCCAAAAAAAATCCCACAAAATTATCAAAGGCCATTTAAAATTTAGCAGTTTTTTCTTAGACTGATGGTCAAAAAAAAAAAAAAAAAAAAAAAGCAAAATCCAATACACTTGTCATAGAAACGAGGACACAGAGTCTCAGAGAAGTGAGGAGACTTGCTTAAATCTACCCAGTAAGGAAGTGTCACAGCTGGGATTCAAACTTGAGAGTCTGAGTCCAGAGAGCCTAGGCTTTTCCCACTATCCCCAGCTGTTTCTGTGGAATGGTGTTTACTGAAATGGCACTTTAGTGTTGGGACTCTGAGCGACTATTCTGACTTTTGATTTTAATCTTGAGGACACTATGAACTGGAGGTGGCTCGATTTTCCCTCTTTGCTTTGGCAGCTAGGAAGCTCAGAGCCAAATTTCCAGCAGGCATAGAAGATACATGGGACCACCATTTCCAGCATCATAGAGGACACATGGACTAATTTATTTTCTTTCCCTTTTTCCTTAACTTTGTGCCCTGATTACCCCACTTACCAATTCTTTTCTCTTGAGCTGTGTATTTCATTCCTTTAGGCTCAAGGTATAGTATAAATGACTAAACAGTGCTGTAGCATGGTGGGACTGAACCAGAGCCTGCCCCTCCTGACCTCCCCCCAGTGCCCTTCCCAGTGCTCCTCAGCCTCACATATCCCTTGTCCTCAAGGAGCTTTCAATCATGAGAGTCTTCTGGACCAAACCCTGGAGGTCTTTCAAGGTCATCTCACTGTCCTCATTTCATTTTTCACAAACTTTGTAAATATCCCTGAAAACCTGATTAAACATTTTCCTGCATACAACATACGAAAAACAAAAATCTCATTGTCCATCCATTTTGCCAGTTATTCTTGGAAGAGGAAGAAGGGTCCCACAAGAAAGGAACAGAAGTGCATTTCATTACCATAAGAAGACACCGAGAATAGAATACGATTCACAGAGGTCACTGAGTTCTGACATGCACATTTTGCTAAACAATTACCTGTTCTGTGCATTGTCGTAAACTACAGCATCTTCCATAAAATGTCCAAATGTTACCGAGGGTAGAATTGGACCTTGGGGCCCTATTTCCTGCCACATTACAAGGCGTTAATTAACTCGTTGCAGAGGTCCTGTTCTTCCCTCCGAACCTCCAAGTTCTGCCTTCCACAGTTCTCCTTTCAAGAAGAGCTCAGGAGGTTACAGATTCAGAGCCTCAGGACCTTGTCTAGAAAATGCCCCCCACCTTCCCATGCATCACAACACCGTGCAGAAAATGTCTGACATGACTTCTTCACCCTCCACCTGGAAGGTCTTC
The DNA here is from genome assembly GCF_000696425.1 of Galeopterus variegatus. Lineage (NCBI taxonomy): Eukaryota > Metazoa > Chordata > Mammalia > Dermoptera > Cynocephalidae > Galeopterus > Galeopterus variegatus. The sequence goes on along the minus strand of NW_007726309.1, from coordinate 213,314 downwards.
TGCTTGGCCACAGGCTCCTCGCAGGTGCCAGCAGAAGAACACACGCCGAGATTCCTAAGGAAATGCAGTTCATGCGGCATTTCATACTGGGACACCAGACTGTAGCTCCGTGTGCCTCTGAGACCCAGTCGATGGCTCCCGACCAGAGCATTAACCCTGCCTCCCAGGAGAAGGGCTCAGGGTCTACCGTGATCTGACGGCTCCCCCACCCCCATCTCCTCTGAACAAACTCCTGCGCATCTTCAAGAATCCACTCGATCATTAGCTGCTCCAAGAGCCTCACCTGAATCGTCCTCAGCAAAAATGAGCCAGGGCCTCCCCACCTCCCTCGGCCATAAGATCAGCTCCCTCTAGCCACGTCCCAGCTGAAGGCAGTGACGGGCAGTCCCCACCTCAAGGCCTGCAGAGGAGGCAGCTGGACATACGTCCACTCTCAGTCACACCAGTTGTGACAAACGTAGAAAACAAATGTCCACTAATAAACCACACTTTTATCTGTATTTGCTGTTTGGACTCCACGTCAGATTTCATTTTAAAAACTAATAATAAATTTGTTTTGTGTTCTACAAAAATGTGTATTTTATGAATTTGACATTGGCTCCCTTGAGAGGGTGGGAGTGAAGGGGGTTCCGTGCTGCTGGAAGGGCCCCGCCAGATGGCAGCTGAGGGGCAGAGCAGCCTCCCAGAGGACAAGAGAGATTAGTGGGGCTGCAAGGCGGCATGGGAGGTACAAGGGGCAGCATTCCAAGCAAGGGAAGAGCATGTGTCAGTCCCTTACCGTGGCCCACTGGTCCCTCCGCCAAAGGCCACATTGCCAGTCAGGCAGTCTCCATCCGTCCAGCCACTCTCTCCAGGTCCCAGTAACCTACACCTCCCTGCAGTCTGTCCATGCCCTAGGACTTTGTGGAAGTTGGAACTTAGGAGTTGTGAACCAGAGTATTTGGTGGAAGAAATTTCTAAGCAGCAAAGCATTCAGGAAACTGCATGGCTGCTTGTAACAGACTACGCTGAGTTACAGCAGAAAAGGCATGACGTAAAGCCAGAAGTGAAAGGGGAAGCAGAGCGTAAAGATTTGGAAAATGTGCAGCCTGACCATGTGGTAGAGAGGCAGAGAATTTTCAGAAGAAAAATGCAACAGTGCTAAGAATATTAGTACAAAAGAAAGGAATTATCAAGAGAAGGGAAAAAAGACCCTGGAGGCATTGCAGAAGCCTCTGGGGCCAACCCTTCCATTTCAGGTCCAGAGGTCTAGGGAGATAAAATGGTCTTGGGGAACAGGCCCAAGATGCCCTCCACAGGCTCGCTGCCCAGGGCCTCCTCAGCATGCTGCTCCCCACACCAACACCCCAGCAGCTTTGGCTGCTCCAACCATGGCTAAATTGGCCCCAGGTGTGGAAAATATAACCTAGAAGCCTTGGCAGTGACCATGTGGTATTAGGTCTGCAGGCTCACAGAATGCCAGACCTGTGGGGGCTTGGGAGCCTCCACCCAGATTTCAAGGGATATATGAAAAAGCCTGGGGACCCAGGAAGAGATCTGTCACAGGGGCGGGTTCACCACATAGAGTCTTTGCTAGAGCAACTCCAAGTGGAAACGCAGGGTCAGAGTTGCAGCAGAGAAACCCCATCAGTGCCATGCCTAGTGGATCCATGAGAGTGGAACTGCCATGGAGACCCCAGACTTGTGGAGTGACCAGTATGCAACACCAGCCTGTGAGAGCTGAAGCAATGCCTCAGACCAGGCAAGCCATAGGAGTGGAGCTGCCTGAAGACTTGGGGATGCAACCTTTGCACCAGCCTGCAGAGGATGTCGAACATGGAGTCAAGGTGCATGATTCTCTAGCTTTGAGATTTAATGTCTACCCTGCTGGTTTTCTGACTTGTTTGGGACCTGTTACCCCTTTCTTTTGGCCTATTTCTCCTTTTTTGAATGGGAATTTGTACCCTATTCTTGTCCCACCATTGTATCTTGGAAGCAGATAACTTGTATTGATTTCATAGATGGGACTTTGGTCTTTGGACCTTTGAGTTGAAACAGGTTAAGACTTTGGGGATTGAATGAGTGTATTTGTATATGAAAATGACATGAGTTTGGGGGACCCAGAGGTAGAATGCTTTGGGTAAAGTGTTTCCTCAAAATTTGACCCCCATTGTGACAGTGTTAAGGGGGTGGGAAATCCTGTTATAGTGATTGAAAGCTGGGGCCTGGAAGAGGTGATTGGATTGTAGGATCGTGCAGTAGTAAATGGATTAAAAATGGTGGTCAAGGGTGCGGTTTGGAGGGCTTTAAAAGGAGAATGAGGAGGTTAGTTTCTCTCCCTGCTCTGCCATTTTCTGCGATGCAGGACACCTGGATCACTGTCGCCACCACCAGGACCCTCAACAGACGTGTTCCCTGGACTTTGGACTCCTAGCCTCTGAAACTGTAAGCAATAAATTTCATTTTCTTTATAAAATACCCAGCTCTGTGTATTTTGTTATAAGCAACAGAAACGGATTGATACAGGAGTGAAGGGATGACAGGATTTGTGGTGGCTGAGTTTTTTTGTTTTTTGGTTTTTGTTTTGCCTTTTGTCTTTATACTTTTATATAATACTTACAATTTTTAAATAATGAACATCTGTCATTTTATAAAACAAAAATAACTATTCTATAAAGTAAAAATAAGCGGCAGGTTTTTCCAATGTATGGGAAACAATCTGTGAGCGAACAGCATTTTGTGCATTTCTCTGTCATGACTCGGGCTCAGAAATGCAGGTGCAGTCCCCAACATCCCCTTAACATCAGACACAAGCTCAGCCCGCCAAGTTCGCCCTTCCCATCAAAACAGTTAAGTAGGCTGAAAGTTAATCTTTGTCCTCAAATACATTTTCATAAAAAATGTTTATGAATTAATAATTGTATGATATGGAAACTTTTTTGTATCATATACTAGAGTCACACACCTTGCTAGTAGTGAAAGTGTTACTGTTACAGATGACAGGAATTAAGAGAATCCATATTTCCTAGTGAGCCACAAAGAGCCCCCTAGCATCTAGTTGGGGGTCCTCTCCTGGGAGTATGCTGGAGACCACTGGAGGAGGAGAGGTCCAAGGTCCCATCTGCCCAGAAGTGTCAGGATTCCACGTGTTAGCTAACAGAGAGCGCATCGAGAGCCAATCTCACCTCCAAAGTTAAGCCCAATAAAAAGGTTGTGGCTGCAGGAAACAAACTGAGAAGGATTTTGAAGTTACAACTAGGTTCGTGGGCAAAAGGCAGTGATTGATGAGTAAGGTCTGCCATGGTCATGAGAGGCATGGGGGCAGTAAGATGCTGGGAATTTCTAATCGGGTTCAAAATCCTCAGATTCAGCAATTCTATCAAAACATGTCATATCAGTTCCTCTAGATAATTAAAATTGCCTGAAATATCGCAGAGTGGCATACTTCTCCCCAATTCTCCACCAATCCTGCTCTCCTGGGAACATCTGAAATTCAGTTTAGGCATTTATTCTTTTTTATCAACCAGCTTTAGGAAAGCATAATTTATATACAATAAAATTCACCAATTTTAAGTGTGCAATTTGGTAGGTTTTGAAAAATGTATGCAGTCCTATACCACCACTATGGTCATGATAGAGAACCTTTCCATCACCTCAAAAAGTTCCCTTGTGCCCTTCCGAAGTCAATCCCCTCCTTCCAGCCCCTGGCAATTAGTCTGCTCTCTATCACCCTAGCTTTGCCATTCCTAGAATTTACATAAATGAAACAATGCTTGCAGAGCCTTTAGCTTCTTTCATGTAACATCATGCATTTCAGACTCATCCATGTTTTTGCATGTTTGAGTAGTTTCTTACTTTTTATTGCTGATTAGTATTCCATCTTATTTATCTATTCAACCCACTGATGAGTATTTGGGTTGTTTCCAGTTTTTTGGCTACTATGAATAAAGCTAGGGAAAAGCTTTGCATGGACCTATGTTTTTATTTCTCTTAGGTGAGTACCTACGAGTGCAATTGCTGGGTCATATGGTAAGGGTGTGGCAACCCACTGATGAGTATTTGGGTTGTTTCCAGTTTTTTGGCTACTATGAATAAAGCTAGGGGAAAGCTTTGCATGGACCTATGTTTTTATTTCTCTTAGGTGAGTACCTACGAGTGCAATTGCTGGGTCATATGGTAAGGGTGTGATGAACTTTATAAGAAACTGCCAAAACGTTTTCCAGAGCTAGGCACTGTTTTGCATTCCCACAACAAAATATAAGCATTTCAGTTGCTCCTTATCCTTTTCAGCACTTGTTACTGTCAGTCAATTTTAATGTTAGCAATTATAGTTAGTGCATAGTGGTTGCTCTGTTTTTAATTTGCATTTTTTAATGACTGATGATATTGAGCATCTTTTCATGTGCTTCTTTGGCATTTATGTACCTTTTTTGGCATAGTGGTCATTCAAATATTTTGCTATTTTCATTATTGTGTTTGCCTTTTGTTATTGAGTGGTAAGAGTTCCTGTTTTATATTCTGGAGATCAGTTCCTTATTAGATGTGTGTTTTGCAAGTATTTTTTAATAATCTGTGCTTGCCTTGTCATTTTCTTAATGGGGTATTTTGAAGAGCAAATGTTTTAAATTTAAAGTCAACTAGTCTATTTTTTTTTTAATTTGAGTATTTTGTGTTTTATTTTACAAATCTTTGCCTAATACAAGGTCATGAAAATTTTTTCCTATATTTGTTTAGAAGTTTTATAATTTTAGCTCTTACATTTAAACCTGTGGTCTATTTTAATTTTTCTTGACTAGTTAATTCTTTGGTGGGGAAGGTAAGGATTAGGTTGTTGTTGTTGTTGTTTTTAATATGGATATCCAATTGTTCATTGAATTGCTTTGGGGCCTCAGTCAAAAATCAGGTGAACATACATGTTTGGTTCTATTTCTGGACTCTGTCTTATAGTCGACTGATCTATAAATCTACCTTCATGCCAATCAATATCAACAGTCTTGATTATTGTAACTTTACAGTAAGTCTTCAAGTCAGGTCATGTAAGTACTCTAATTTTTAATAATTATTTAGACTATTCTAGGTCACTAGTATTACTATACATGTTTTAGAATCAGTTTGTCAATTTCTATTTTAAAAATCCTGCTGTGATTTTAATGATGACTGCTTTGAATATATAGTTAAATGTAGGGAGACTTAATATCGAGTCTCGAAATCCATGAACATAGTATATCTCATTTATTTGACTCTTTCATTTCTTTCAGCAACATTTTATGGCGTTTAGTGTACAAACATGCATTTTTTGTTAAATTTGTTCCTTAAAATCCATTTTTATATAATTGTAAATGGTATTGATTTTTAAAATTCCAAATGAAGATTATGCATTTATATCATATAGAAATACAGTTGACTTCTCTATATGACCTTGTTTCCTATAACCTTACTAAACTCACTTGTCAGTTCTGGTGGTTTATTTGTAGATTCTTTGGGATTTTCTGTGTAGAAGATAACATCATCTTGGAAGAAAGACAGTTTTACTTCTTCCTTTCCAATCCATATGCCTTTTTTGTTCTTTTTCTTATCTTAGGGCATTGTTCAGGACCTCACATATGATGACAAATGGAATACTAAGTACAGACCTCCTTGCCTTGTTCCTGATCTTAGGGGAAAGCATTTAGTGTTTCACCATTAAGTATTACATTAGCTGTAAGCTATTGTAGATTTAGAAAGTTCCTATCTATATCTAGTTTTCTGAGTGCTCAATCATTATTTGGTGTTGAATTTCGTCAAATACATTCTGCATCTATTGAGATGATCATGTGATTTTTATTTTCAATCTGCTAACATGGTAAATTATGTGAGTTGATTTTTTTTGATTCCTGGGATAAATCCACTTAGTCATGATGCATTATCATTTTATATAATTACAGGATTCAACTGGCTAAAATTTTGTTAAGAATTTATGTACAACAGGGAGATTAATGTGTAGTCTTCTTGTAATATCTTTGTATGATTTGGGTATCATGGTAATGCTAGCCTCATTAAAAAGTTAGATTATTCTCTCCTCTTCTATTTACAGGAAGAGTTCATATATAATTAATTTTTTTTTTCTTCTTAAATGGTTGATAGAATTCACCAGTGAGGGCAGCTGAGCCTGGAGGGCTTTTTTGTTTGACTGATTGATTTTTGTGAATAAGTTTTTAACTACAAATTTAATTGTTTTAATATACATAGAAATATTCAGGCTTTCTATTTCTTCTTGAGTGAGCTTTGATAGTTTGTGTATTTCAAGGAACTTCTTCATTTCACCTAAATTGTGAAATTTATTGGCATAAAGGTGTTCATAGTATTCTCTTATTATTACATTAATATCTGTAGGGTATATAGTGATGTTTCCTCTTGCATTCTTGATATCGGTAATTTGCATCTTCTCTCTTTATTCCTGATCAATCCAGCTAGAGACTTATCAATTTTATCGATCTTTTCAATGAACTATATTTTGATTTCATTGAGTTTTCTCTATTGTTTTTATGTTCTCTATTTTAATGTTTTCTGCTCTTTATTATTCCTTCTTTCTATTTTTGGTTTAGTTCAGTCTATTTTTTTCTAGTTTCTTTCCCCACCCCACCCTACTTTTTTTCTAGTTTCTAAAAGTAGAAGATAAGATCACTCATTTGAGACCTTCTTTTCAAATGTAAGCATTTAATGTTATAAGTTTCTCTTTAAGCACAGCTTTAGCTGTGTCCCACATATTTTGATATATTTTGTTTATATTTTTATTTAGTTCAAAATATTTTTCAATTTTCCTTGTGATATCTTCTTTGGCCCATGAATCATTAAAAAGTATGATATTTATTTTCCAAATATTTTGAGAATTTTTCAGACTTTTTTTTTTGTTATTAACTTCTAGTTTAATTCAATTGTGGTTAGAAACTATTTATATAATTTCTAGCCATTTAAACTTACTAAAAATTGTTTTATACCCAAAATGTGGTTAATTGTGGTGAATGTTCCTCATTTTCTTAAAGACAATGTGTATTTTGCTTTGGTTGACTGAAGTGTTCTATAAATGTCAATTAGGTCGAATGAGTTGATAGCATCGGTTGATATCATGTCTTCAATATCCTTAGTCATTTTCTCTCCATTTGTTCCATCTGGTATCAAGAAAGGAGTATTGAAATCTCCAACTGTGATTGTGAATTTTTCTATTTCTCATTGTAATTTTATCAGTTTTTGCCACATGTAGTTTGAAGCTCTGTTTTTAGGTACATATGATTCTAAACCCTTTTCTTTGAGGCCCACTTAGGTGGAGCAAATGATCTTGCACATTATTACCCTAGCCATTCCCATTTTTTAAAGCAATAATCAAGAAAAAAAAACTTTCAAAATTAAAACCTGAAAGTGATTCTACCAATATATTTACCTATATGACACTAGTAACAACTGAAAACCACATAAATGCAAGACCACATTGATAGTTTAGTAAAAACAAAGTGTGATTCCCCCAAATTAAGGAAGTTTTAACTTTTGCCTATGTACTTGGCAAGGAATTTTTTACCAAGGAAAATTGCCAGGAATTGTGCAATATTGCCAGGAAGTCAGACTTTCTGATAGGATGCTAAAATAGAGTCCTTCATAAACTCTACTAATGTACTAAATTTAATTTATAAGAACTATATTTGGTATCCTTTACTAACTCAGTGAGTTACTACAAAGTAGACATCAGTCGTATGTAACAATAAAAATAAATGGAATTGTGTATCATTCATTACTAAAAACTGGATTTTGAATGTGCATTTTAATCAATTTGTGACTGCCCTGGGGTCTCTCACCTCCTACCAATACACTGTGGACTACATACTGAGAAACACACTCCACATGAGGACCCATAAGAGGAACTGCTTTCAGATTAAAGTGCCAGGAAACACTTTGCTAACCCTAAAGAACTACTGTGGTTCTTTCCACATTGATGACAACACTCATTATATCTTTTTCCCATTGACAGCCAGGCAGCTCAGCGCCAGACTTGCAAATCAAGCTTTAGAACCCTATGCCTTGGGTGTTTTCATTTCACTTCATCTATTTAAATTGGCATTTGTCCTAATCTTATTACTTATATTGTTCCAATTTACCAAACATATTTATTACCAACCATCTCCTTTTTATTCCTTCTGTGTATGTGTGGAACAAGTCACTGGCATGAACACATATACATGCATGACTCTGTCTGAGCATTGCTTCAGATATTTCTACAATCCATGGATGCTGAATTTCTGACCACAGCTTTGCACTCTGTTATTCCACTCAGACCATTTCCAAGCAGCTAAAAACCATTGCATATTTACAAGACTAACCCTTTTAAGTTAGAGGAGAAACAAAGTCAGCTTCCTGCCAGCCTTCCCAGCATATAACAACCAGGGATTACAGACATTACAGACCCAGCCAGGGCCTGGTGGACACAAAGTGATTGAGGAATCAGAAGCCATCCTGACCACACTGCATCTTGGGGAACCTGGCTGCTAGGGATGTTTTGTGCATTCTATTAGAGCAGTTACCAGGGTCTGGAGTCCCGGGGAACATGACATTGCAATCTCAGTTATGTTTTATTTATGGGGAGTGGTGCCGCAGCTAGGGTGTGTTAACAAACAAAGATGATTGCTTCTGAGCCCCTCTCTCGTCCTGAGGTAATTAACACAAAGTAATGTACCAGTTGGGGGATTCAAAGAGTCGACAACCTTTTCCATAGGAAAATGATCTGCAGCACCCAGGCCGAAAGGCTGAAATGCAGAGAAGCAAGGAGGAGTTTTATCTTTGGTTAAAGGTGCATCATTAAAAGGCACTGGCATAAATTATTCTTCCTTTAAAAAAATCCATATAACATTAAGAAAACTACAGAGTATAAAATGTCAGGGGCAGAGATGTGTGGATTTGCAGCTGTTAGGGAAGTGGGCCGGGGGCTCTCTATGTAATTCGAACGGCATAAATTAAAGATATTGACTGCAACCAAAATAGCATTTGCAATCAACTCAATGTTGCAATGTGTTATACAGACCATTTGCTTTTAAAAAAATTAAAATATGAATCAAACTTGGATGACAAAGAAGTTCAACTTCTCAGGAAAAATCAAATACATCATCAAAAGGTCACAATTCGTAGACAAATTGCTGTTAAAATTTATTACTTGTTTGCAAAATGTACTGTTGATCATTGGTAACTGCTAAATGCTTGGGTGCTTCTGACTAAATAAATAAATAAATAAATAAACATTCTGCATTCGTCAGGGGGAAAAAATAGGAAAAAGTACCTGGAATGCTAAAACCCAGCTGGGAAAGGATAGGATTCTGACTAAATAAATAAATAAATAAATAAATAAACATTCTGCATTCATCAGGGGGAAAAAATAGGAAAAAGTACCTGGAATGCTAAAACCCAGCTGGGAAAGGATAGGAAAAGTGAGGGCTATTAGGTCGGGAGAAGCAGAGGAGGAAGGACCCAGGGAGCTCAGAAGGAAAAAGAAAAGAGAAACAAGCATTGGCAAAGCTGACTCATTCTTATTCCTTTGGAAAATTCAAGATGGCCAATAATCGAAAAAGCACAAAAGCCAGAGCATCTAAGTGTTAACCACCATGAGGCCCCATGGGATGGTGCTTGGAGATTCTGTGTAGTTCAGCCCTGCCTCTAACCCTCATGTGAACCAGGTGCTTGTACCTGCTCGTTAACAGGTAGGATTCCCTACAGGGCTCTGTGCTCCCTGGCAGCAGAGACCATGCCAAGGTCAGAGATGCACCTCCAGTATCCAGCAGAGCACAGGACACTGAGCAGGGCATTGCAGGAGCTTTGTGGTTTGCTCCCCAACATTCTTCCACCCTTCCCACACTGGACAGCAGTCATAGCCAAGTGGCACATAGCATTCTTGTGGCCAAGGAATTGGTTCAGGAATTGTCATGGAGTCCATTTCAGTCCAATGAGATGTGAGGGGAATTTAGCTAGAAATTCTAGAAAGGAGGCTTCACTGTCTTCCAACAACAGTGCCCTCTCTCCTTCAGGACCATGTGGGGTGAGGGTGTAAGGGTGGGGTGGGGATGGGAAATTGAACAGAAGGAGATGAAATGGGACAGACACCTTGAATCCAGTTGTGCAGGGTTGAAAGCTGTGCTGAAACCCTAGAAGCTTCCCTTGAAGTCAGGTTGGGGCCATGTCACCACTTTCTGGTTCAGGAGATGAGGACAGAAGTGATATTCACCACCCCATGCCTGGCCTGTGAGGTGTCACCCCTGCATGTGACCCTCTGTTTCTTCCCCTGACAATGGCTCAATGAAAAGGGTCCAGCAGACCAGCACTATTTAATAGGATGTTCTGCAGTGATGGAAATGGCCTATGTCTGTGCTGTCCAATGTGGCAGCCATTGACTACATGTGGTTACTGAGCACTTGAAATGTGGCCAGTGAATTTTTGCTTTTGGTTTTTATTTAATTTAAATTTCAATAGTTGCTGAAAGCTACCATATTGGACATGTCAAGTCATTGAATGTTGGAGATTGTTACAGTAGCTAGCATGAATTACCCTAACACATGGAAGCTTTTATTAAGTGCTTACTGTATACCCGATGTGTGTGCTCAGCACTTTGCATAACATAACTGACCTCATCATCTCGGCAACTGAAGGAGGTAGGTACTCTTTCTACCTGTATTTTACAGATGTGAGGCATGGCGTGGTCACACAGACAGGAAGAGGCTCTATGCGATTCTAGCCCAGGTCAGTCTAGATCAGGTGATTCCCCAGGGTTCTGTAGCCCCATAGGTGGGTGTACCCTCCACGAGCACAGCCGGACACATCTCCTTCCTCTGACTTATAAGCCACAAGGTGCTGTGCTAGGGCAAATGTGCCCAGAATTGAAAAAAACATCACACAGTATGAGTTGTGGGAAATCCATGAGATGGGGCAGGGGGGACCTTGAACAACAGGTCCCAAAGGGCTCAGATGGGAAGGCACATGGATCCCTGAAGGGGAGGACAGCACAGGAAAGGCAAGATATGTGAAAAAGAGCTGTCAGTGCTCGGGGGGCATCAGGGCTCATCTGAGGGAGGCTTCGAGGCAGATGAGGACCAGGTTTTTGTTGTCGTTGTTGTTATTGACTACATCCATCATTTTCTGATACATGCCTAGGAACATAAGCTCTTCAGAGCCTTTCCTGTGCGTAACCTCATCAATCTTCCCAACCATGCTGTAGGGAGGGCTTGTCCACCCCAATTTACAGAAAAGAGGACAGACCAAGAGGTGAGGGACCTTTCTTGGTCACCAAGTGGTAAGGGGCAGAGCTGGGATTCAACACAGGGCTGAAGATCCAAGTCCAAGGCTCGTTCCGGGCACCACCACTGCTCCTGGCAGGAGCCCCGGGTCTGTCTCCTGTAGCCTCCCCGGGAGCGAGGCCTTGGAAAGGGCAGTGGACACGGGGGCAGGGGCCCGAGCTAACACGGGCCCAGGCAGAGGGAAAGTGGGCCCTGAGGACGAGCCTTCATTTGACCCATGCAGGGCTCCTTGCGTGTAGCCCAGAAAACCCTAAATGAGAACCTCTTAGGATTGGCATTGAACATGCATATTCCAGGCCCCCATCCCAGATCTACTGATTCAGAATCTCTGAACAGCACTGACTGGGAATCTGTATTTCTTCTATTAAAGTGTGACAACTACCAGACTAATAAGGCTTTATGGCTTTATGGTCACATGTCTTCAGGGAGCCTTGGGGCTTTCTCCGGGAGGTGGCCAGGTCTCTGGACAGGCTCACCCTCACCCTAGAGCCCTGGGAATGACCCAGGATGGGTCAGGAAGGAGCAGGGCCTGTGCCCAGAGATGTATTCACAGGGGCACGTGCACCAAATGCACCACACAGGAGAGAGGAGATGACACGGTGGGAATGGAGACGACACGCAAGAGCATAAGAGAGGCTGAGAAAGTGGCCAGAGAGCCTAAGCTGGGACAGCCAGAGGGACAGCCAGATAGAGCAAGAAGGTGAGAGAGAGGAGCGAGGGGACACAGGAGAGATTAGAAAGCAGAGGGTTGCTCTCATCCACCAGGATTCCCCACCCCTCCGAGAGTGAGAAACAGGCTGGCCAGACCAGTGGCCCACCTCTGGAGCTGACCCCCTCCCCTCATGCCAGCCACCCCCTGCCCAGCTTCCAGGTGCTCAGGGCTCAGGGCTGTGCCAGGCAAGGCTCATGGGGGGGGGCGGGCGGGCTCTTGGGTCCTCTGCAAAGTGTGGGGGGTAGGTAGGGGATGGTGGGCAGGGTGCAAAGGTGCTGGAGTGACATAAGGTGGGGTCAGGGACATTCTAGGAATGTGGGGGGTCACAACTGGAAAAGGAAAGAGAAGGCAAATCAAATTTTGTTGCCTTGTCTATATTTCCTTGCTCAGTCCTTGCAAGAGCTCTGCAGTGTAGAGATCCTCCTCGTCCCCATGTCACAGGTAAGGAAACTGAGGCTGAGATATTACAGACCCCAGGCATTTAGCTGGTAAGAGGGTGATCTGAGATTCCTAGTCAGCCTGAGGTGTGTACAATTCTAAATTCCATATTGCTTCCATTGCGCCAAACTCTCTAAGTTCATGAGAAGGCAGAGAACAATGCATGAGACTTTCCAAAGCAGTGTAATTTAGTAATGCCAGAGCCATCACAAGAAAGTTGTAGCCAGTCCCAGCCAGGGAGGTTCAGATGGTAAATGCAGCAGGAGTCTGGAGAAGAGCAGAGTAGTGTGGGTAGTGTCCTGGGATGGCTTCGTGGAGTGGGGGGAGCTATCTATTTATTTATAATTCTCAACACTAGCATCTTCTAAAATGTATTCAGGAGATTACAATAAGCTTAAATACATAATAAGACTGTCAAAAGAGTAAATTGAAAATAATATAGAAAAAGGAATTTTTTTAAAAAACTCAAACTAATATTTTGCTGCTTTGATTGAACAATAAATTTAATACTTAATTTCCTGTCAGTCAGGGCAGAAATAGGAAATGCAACAAGTTATATGATTCCAATACAAAATGAAACATAGTGACTTATAGAAGAGACATTCATTTTCCAGGGCTAAGTCCTAGAAATCACTGACAAGACTCCCAGATGGGCAAAATGTTACAAACACTTGATATTTTATATTCTTCTTATTTATATACTTCTATGTGTATATATAACAATATGTCCTTGTGTATATATCCAAACTCAAAAGAAAGAGAATCCCTGAAAGCGAGAGGACTTAAAACCAGAGTCATGAGAACTGAGTCTACAGCTCATGGGTTTCAGACGCAGAAATGGAGCTAGGGACTAGAGTTCCAGTGTCCATATGGGCATCAGTCCATGTGTGGCTGGGCATCTGGAATGGAACCCCTTGCATAAAGACTGGATTTTGAGAGCTGCTCCATCAGCAAATGCAGGACAAGAAAAGCTGCCCTCACCAGGAAGCAGTGCAGGAAGAGTGTTGCCTACCTGGGCTATGGCAGGAAAAAAGCCCTGGAGCCAAGCATGTGTGAGATCCAGATTTGCACTTCCTTTCCAGGCCAACCAAAGGCCATGCTTGGAGGAAAGCCTCACGAGAGAGGTATTTCTCCTATCTTGTCCAAATGTTCAGGAAGTTAGTCCTCTGCAACCAAAATATTCAAGTGAATAACGTGTGCTGGACAGGCTGTCACAAATGCCTCGCCAGCATTTGCCATCCCCTGGAGCCAAGTGTTCTAGCCAATGATGACTTCCCAGTGATGACTGTACATAAAGGGTCTGTACAGAATCACCCCAGATGACGCGGAAGGGCTGTGCTCATCTCATAACCTGGTACCGATCACAACAGAAGCAATCTTGTCTTTTTTGATTAATCTCTGAAATAATTCCTCTTCTAGAAAACCATCCTAAGGAAGCTGTAATTCAGCCAAAGATTTAGCCTGCAAAGATGTTCACTGTAGCTATATTTACAATAGCAAAAACTGGAAAACAACAAAAATGCCTGATCGATAAGCAAGTGATTGGACGTCCATGCAATGGAATATTAGGCAGTTATCGGAAAGAAAAGAAAAATGGTGTCAGAAGAGTTTAAACGGCACTGGAGAGATGTTCGTGATGGAATATTAGGTTGTAATATTAATATTAATATTAATAAAGAGACCATTACAGGTTCTCTTATGGACTTGTGACCTCATGATGACCCATATGAACTGAGAAAAGTACTGGAAGGAATTGCATGGGAAGGAAAATGGTGGCTGTGTCTGGACAGCATAGTAGGAGACCCNCAGAGCTGGGATTCAACACAGGGCTGAAGATCCAAGTCCAAGGCTCGTTCCGGGCACCACCGCTGCTCCTGGCAGGAGCCCCGGGTCTGTCTCCTGTAGCCTCCCCGGGAGCGAGGCCTTGGAAAGGGCAGTGGACACGGGGGCAGGGGCCCGAGCTAACACGGGCCCAGGCAGAGGGAAAGTGGGCCCTGAGGACGAGCCTTCATTTGACCCATGCAGGGCTCCTTGCGTGTAGCCCAGAAAACCCTAAATGAGAACCTCTTAGGATTGGCATTGAACATGCATATTCCAGGCCCCCATCCCAGATCTACTGATTCAGAATCTCTGAGCAGCACTGACTGGGAATCTGTATTTCTTCTATTAAAGTGTGACAACTACCAGACTAATAAGGCTTTATGGCTTTATGGTCACATGTCTTCAGGGAGCCTTGGGGCTTTCTCCGGGAGGTGGCCAGGTCTCTGGACAGGCTCACTCTTTCCCTAGAGCCCTGGGAATGACCCAGGATGGGTCAGGAAGGAGCAGGGCCTGTGCCCAGAGATGTACTCACAGGGGCACGTGCACCAAATGCACCACACAGGAGAGAGGAGACGACACGGTGGGAATGGAGACGACACGCAAGAGCATAAGAGAGGCTGAGAAAGTGGCCAGAGAGCCTAAGTTGGGACAGCCAGAGGGACAGCCAGATAGAGCAAGAAGGTGAGAGAGAGGAGCGAGGGGACACAGGAGAGATTAGAAAGCAGAGGGTTGCTCTCATCCACTAGGATTCCCCACCCCTCCGAGAGTGAGAAACAGGCTGGCCAGACCAGTGGCCCACCTCTGGAGCTGACCCCCTCCCCTCATGCCAGCCACCCCCTGCCCAGCTTCCAGGTGCTCAGGGCTCAGGGCTGTGCCAGGCAAGGCTCATGGGGGGGGGCGGGCGGGCTCTTGGGTCCTCTGCAAAGTGTGGGGGGTAGGTAGGGGATGGTGGGCAGGGGGCAAAGGGGCTGG
>NW_007726309.1:195275-197089 GCF_000696425.1 Galeopterus variegatus | reverse complement strand
CAGCAGCCCTTCCAACCACAGCCCACAGTGCATTTGGAGCCTAAAAAGCCTGATATGTCCTGTCCTGTGATCATCACTATTGTGTCTTGGGATTTGGACACCAGAGTCATGAGAACTGAGTCTACAGCTCATGGGTTTCAGACGCAGAAATGGAGCTAGGGACT
The DNA here is from genome assembly GCF_000696425.1 of Galeopterus variegatus. Lineage (NCBI taxonomy): Eukaryota > Metazoa > Chordata > Mammalia > Dermoptera > Cynocephalidae > Galeopterus > Galeopterus variegatus. The sequence continues at coordinate 196,925 of NW_007726309.1, read as the reverse complement.
AGAGTTCCAGTGTCCATATGGGCATCAGTCCATGTGTGGCTGGGCATCTGGAATGGAACCCCTTGCATAAAGACTGGATTTTGAGAGCTGCTCCATCAGCAAATGCAGGACAAGAAAAGCTGCCCTCACCAGGAAGCAGTGCAGGAAGAGTGTTGCCTGCCTGGGCTATGGCAGGAAAAAAGCCCTGGAGCCAAGCATGTGTGAGATCCAGATTTGAACTTCCTTTCCAGACCAACCAAAGGCCATGCTTGGAGGAAAGCCTCACGAGAGAGGTATTTCTCCTACCTTGTCCAAATGTTCAGGAAGTTAGTCCTCTTCAACCAAAAATATTCAAGTGAATAACATGTGCTGGACAGGCTGTCACAAATGCCTCGCCAGCATTTGCCATCCCCTGGAGCCAAGTGTTCTAGCCAATGATGACTTCCCAATGATGACTGTAGATAAAGGGTCTGTACAGAATCACCCCAGATAACGCGGAAGGGCTGTGCTCATCTCATAACCTGGTACCGATCACAACAGAAGCAATCTTGTCTTTTTTGATTAATCTCTGAAATAATTCCTCTTCCAGAAAACCATCCTAAGGAAGCTGTAATTCAGCCAAAGATTTAGCCTGCAAAGATGTTCACTGTAGCTATATTTACAATAGCAAAAACTGGAAAACAACAAAAATGCCTGATAGATAAGCAAGTGATTGGACATCCATGCAATGGAATATTAGGCAGTTATCGGAAAGAAAAGAAAAATGGTGTCAGAAGAGTTTAAATGGCACTGGAGAGATGTTCGTGATGGAATATTAGGTTGTAATATTAATATTAATATTAATAAAGAGACTATTACAGGTTCTCTTATGTACTTGTGACCTCATGATGACCCATATGAACTGAGAAAAGTATTGGAAGGAATTGCATGGGAAGGAAAATGGTGGCTGTGTCTGGACAGCATAGTAGGAGACCCCCTCTGGCTGCACGTGGAGGACAACTGTCCTAGAAAACAGGTAAAGTAGGGGTCGTCGAAGGAGAGAAGATGGTGGTGTGGACTTAAATCAAAAGAGATGCAGGCTGCAAGAAGAGGGCTCACCCTCTGAGCTGGCTGGTCGGCCCAGCCAGCCCTTCTGCACCCGCTCCCTCCTCTCCTGTTGAACGTGAAGGCCGCTTCCAAAACCCGGCGATCACGTGTGTCACTTGCTGGTGCGTACTCTTCTCATGAATAATAAACAGTGTGTGTGTTTATTTTTTCCCTTTGGCTATCTCCCTTTAGCTCACACTCACATTTATGATTTAAGTATAGCAATGTAAGGCTGCCTTCTCTGGGCTATATTTTTTACAATGACTTATACATCTTACTTTATATTTTAATTTCTAATGGTTCCAATGTTTTGTTGCTTATTTATATTTTATTATGTTTCTTATTGGCCTGCTCAGGGTCTTGTGGAATGAGGAAGGGCATGAATTATTAATAAAATATGTAATGAAGTGCTGAAGTGACCATCTATAGGCACATAGCTTTTCCTCTCTCTAGGAATCGCAAATTAGTATAGTTAGTACAGTTTCCAAGAACGACGTCACCAGATTAAATAGCCAGAATGTCATTGGGCCCTTGATATACACTACCTCAGAGCTTTCCAAAGGGAAGTGGGAAATGTGGTTGAAA
>NW_007726309.1:184129-194869 GCF_000696425.1 Galeopterus variegatus | reverse complement strand
TGGGCTATATTTTTTACAATGACTTATACATCTTACTTTATATTTTAATTTCTAATGGTTCTAATGTTTTGCTGCTTATTTATATTTTATTATGTTTCTTATTGGCCTGCTCAGGGTCTTGTGGAATGAGGAAGGGCACGAATTATTAATAAAATATGTAATGAAGTGCTGAAGTGACCATCTATAGGCACATAGCTTTTCCTCTCTCTAGGAATTGCAAATTAGTATAGTTAGTACAGTTTCCAAGAACGACATCACCAGATCAAATAGCCAGAATGTCAATGGGCCCTTGATATACACTACCTCAGAGCTTTCCAAAGGGAAGTGGGAAATGTGGTTGAAACATGAGATAGGTAACAAAACTGAACCTTCAATTACACCTCCAAACCTGGGCAAAAGGGCTGGGGAGTGCCGAGTGCCAGAGGTAGTTGGGGGTCTGGGGTGTCACCTGTGGTCTACCTCTACGTTTCTGTCTTTCACTTACCAACCCATTGGTTCTGCATAATTGCTTCCATGCTGCACCATAGGACCTGGAGCAGATGCTTAACACAATCCTATTGAGGGAAAGCAGGAAGAAGGGCTAGGAAAAGAGAAAGGGGAAAGGAGCCACCCACTCTACCCTCCGTTGCTCCTTGTTTTGCTGTGAGGTCAGCCTGGCCCTTGCAACCACAGCCCACAGTGCATTTGGAGCCTAAAAAGCCTGATATGTCCTGTCCTGTGATCATCACTATTGTGTCTTGGGATTTGGACAGGTAAGTGACCACCCACTTCCTCTAGACAGGACCCCTGGGCTCATATCCTGGGATGTGTCCTAAACTGGACTTTTCTTATTTTTAAAATTTTTAATTATAAATGGCCACAGAAACACAATTTCATTTTCATTATAGCCTGTGAACCAAAGTAAAGGGAGACAGTTTGGGTTGTGGCAAGGCACATGGGATAAGGACTGGTTTTCCTCATCTGTGGTGAAGGACATGAGGGTTTCCTCCAGACTCCTGCTGGACCCTATGCTCCCGTCCAACAAACTGACCCTGAGTGTCCGTTCACTCACTGTCTTCCTAGCTAATCAGGAATTATTACAGGACAGTGACTGCATCCCCAGGCCTAGAAGTGTGGGGCACTCAGCAGGAACTTCAGGAGAGTTAAGGGAATAAATGACTGAACAGATGGATGGATGTCTCATCCTGCCCACTGAAAGGTAAACTCCTGAAGGCAAGGGTGAGTCTTACTTATTTCTAGTCTCCAGCAGAGTCTGTGACACAGCACAGACCTCTGATAAACATTTATTAAATCAACAAACTTGTGGATGGATGGATGGATAAATGGAGATGTGTGAATGGAGAGGTGGACGGATAAGTGGACAGGTAGATGGATAAATGGATGGATGGATGAATGGATGGGTGGATGGATAAATGGAGATGGATGGATGGATGGATGGATGGATGGATGGATGGATGGATGGATGGATGGATGAATGGATGGGTGGATGGATAAATGGAGATGGATGGATGGATGGATGGGTGGATGGATGGATGGATGGATGAATGGAGATGGATTAATGGATAGATGGGTGAATGGATGAATGAACAAATGGATAAATGGACAGATGGATGAATGGGTGGATGGATAAATGGATGGATGGATGGTAGGTGGATAAATGGATGGATGGTGGATGGATGGGTGGATGAATGGATGGACTGGTAGATGAATGTATTATATTTCAGGGTTTGGGAGAAGATTCCTATGTTAGATGGGGTTGTACTAAATGACTTTTAAGGGTACCGGCCAATTCTAGGATTCTTCTTCTCCGTTGGCTTGACTGGCTTTTCCAAGATCCATGCATTTTCCTGTGTCTTACCTTCTACAAGACATACCATTCCTCCCTTCCTGTCCTCATCTTCCTGGTCTTTCAAGGAGCAGCACAATGTCCCTACTCTTCCCTCCCCCTGGCTGTTTTCACTCCTTCTTCCAGACCCTGCTCCCTGCCCACACTCCCCTGTCCTATAGTCCTTTTTCATAACATGTCTCTCTTTAGAAAAAGAGCTCCTTGAGGGCAGAAATCAGGCCAGAAAACGCCCTCTGTGCTCATTCCTGACATCCGCTCAGTCTTTGCTTTGGGAACTAAATCAACTTCTGGGCTCATCCTGTTTTGACTTCGGTAGAGCGTCCTAGACAAGTTTGCAACCAGAATCTTGTAAAACATTTTTGAAGGTTACGTGGGGCAGGCAATTAGGGATGAAGGCTTCACCTGCACACAGGAAAGTCAGAACTTTCATCCTGCCTGGCTTGAAAGTGACATGACATTCATTATATATGTCTATCATATTAACATTCAGGAAAAAAAAAANATGGATGGATGGATGAATGGATGGGTGGATGGATAAATGGAGATGGATGGATGGATGGATGGATGGATGGATGGATGGATGGATGGAGATGGATTAATGGATAGATGGGTGAATGGATGAATGAACAAATGGATAAATGGACAGATGGATGAATGGGTGGATGGATAAATGGATGGATGGATGGTAGGTGGATAAATGGATGGATGGTGGATGGATGGGTGGATGAATGGATGGACTGGTAGATGAATGTATTATATTTCAGGGTTTGGGAGAAGATTCCTATGTTAGATGGGGTTGTACTAAATGACTTTTAAGGGTACCGGCCAATTCTAGGATTCTTCTTCTCCGTTGGCTTGACTGGCTTTTCCAAGATCCATGCATTTTCCTGTGTCTTACCTTCTACAAGACATACCATTCCTCCCTTCCTGTCCTCATCTTCCTGGTCTTTCAAGGAGCAGCACAATGTCCCTACTCTTCCCTCCCCCTGGCTGTTTTCACTCCTTCTTCCAGACCCTGCTCCCTGCCCACACTCCCCTGTCCTATAGTCCTTTTTCATAACATGTCTCTCTTTAGAAAAAGAGCTCCTTGAGGGCAGAAATCAGGCCAGAAAACGCCCTCTGTGCTCATTCCTGACATCCGCTCAGTCTTTGCTTTGGGAACTAAATCAACTTCTGGGCTCATCCTGTTTTGACTTCGGTAGAGCGTCCTAGACAAGTTTGCAACCAGAATCTTGTAAAACATTTTTGAAGGTTACGTGGGGCAGGCAATTAGGGATGAAGGCTTCACCTGCACACAGGAAAGTCAGAACTTTCATCCTGCCTGGCTTGAAAGTGACATGACATTCATTATATATGTCTATCATATTAACATTCAGGAAAAAAAAAAAAGTAATTATTTAGTTTTCCCTCCAAAGAAGAAAGAGATGTTTTCTAGTTTTAGGTATTGGACATACAGTTCATGAGGAGGGTTATTCAGCAGCCTGCTGGGACACCCCAAACCACGACTGGAACTGCTTGGAAAATGTGGAGACCCTGTGAATAGCAACATGGCCAAGGACTCTAAGCAACAACAAGGGATTTTCTGGGTTTTAAAGCCCATTCTCACCCTGATTTTTGTAACCTAAACAGAGAACATTTCTGACATTAACCTTCCCATCAAATCTTGTTACTCTTTGCACACAGGACACCCTCATCAGGGTCCAACTGTTTGAAGTTAGAATTGTTCCTTCTAGACCACCTTAACCTTTCACTTTACAGATGGAGAAACTGAGGCCTCCAAAAGAGAAGGTCACAGAGCTGGTTACTAATGGAACAACGATGAGAAATGAATTGAGCCCTTTCTTTGCCCCACTGGTAATCCCTAAATTTGGCCAGGCTGTAGCTATGAATGACAGGATTTCATGAGTGTCAGCTCACTCATCCCAAGCAATTTCTGGTCTAGGTGTTTGTTCCCCAACCCTAAAATGGAAAGTCTCCCTGAAATGAGCGTATCCTGTGTATTCCAATCAGAAAGTAACTGAGCATTTCAGTTCTGCTATTTGCACAGCTTTCTGGGTGGAAAAGAAACACAAAGATTCAAACATTGGTGTCTTAAAGCCAGCTGGGGGAAAGACTTGGAGCTCAGGACCTGTGAAAAGGAAGGAGAGAATTTCCTCTCTGGGAATTGTTATTCCTTGAACACCTAGGAAGAAGGGCAAGTCTTCTGAATGACTTTCAAACTCCATTGTTGGTGCAAGAGTTCACACCCCACTTCTTGTCCAGGATTAGACATGGCCTTAGCATAATGGCGACTTGTTTGAGAGGAAGACAGGACATAGAGGAACATTCTATGCTTGTTTCTGTTATCATTTCTGTCGGCAGAACCCACAAAGCACCTTACCAGCAGGGTTGGTGTTTTCTGTCTCTGTAGTCTCCTTATGAAGATTCTTGGGCTGTCTAGCTCGGTACCTGGGTCAAGGACAGTGCCCATTGAGAGCCTGCAGAAGTGGTTTGAGAAGAATGATCTTTGTCCCTTTAAGAGCAGGAAATATAGGAAGAGAGTAGTCAAGAACCCAGTGGGTCCTGGGTCCTTTCACCCTCAGGGGTGGTCTCTGACTGTCACTCACATGGAGAAAAGCAAATGTGCCTTGTGCCTAGGTGGCTGGACCCCCGCAGAACCATCTCCTTCATCCCCATCGTGCTGGCTGCTCCAGGCCCAGCACTGGGAAGAGCCTAGGTAAAGCCTATTCCATTCTGCAGGGTCTGACATTGATTATCCTCGAAGATAGTTTGCTCAACTCTGTCAACATCAAGCACAGGGGAAGTGAAGAAAGTCCTCCCGTGTGATTTTGTTAAAACTCATGGATGGTCAGAGAGGCTGTCTTGTCCAACAACGTCACTTTGTGAATGGGAAAACCAAGCAGACCTGCCTAGGGGTGGAGTCATTTCAACCCGTGGAGCAGGGCCTCCGTCTCACTAGTTTCTGATTCCTCAACAGCTCCCAATTGTTCTCACTAGGTATTCAGGACATGTTAGCTAAATTGAACTAGACTCGAGTCTTGTCATTCCTAGCCAAGTGCTTTTTCTTTTAAAGCACTTGTTCTCAGACTTGGCTGTATAAGAGAATCACCTGGATCATTTTCAAAAATATCAGTGCCAGGACCCGCCTCCAGAGATACTGACAGAATTGGCTTGGGGTGTGACCTGGGACCTAGATTTTTAAGAGGTCCCAGGAGATTCCAATGTGCAGCCAGGGCTGAGAACCACTGCTCTAAATCACACAGCTTCACAGGGTGTGAAGCGAATCCTTGATCCCTCATGCCATGATTTCCTTTCCTCCTGGGTATGGGTTTAAGGGTTTGGGTCAGAAGGAAAATGGAGACAGACCTTCATTTCACCCTTGGAAATGATCTGCCCACTCCCCACCTTTAAAAGACACAGAAAAGGACAAGGTTTGGAGATCAAGTTAAATGTCCAATTTATTTTTATAACTTGAAACCAGAACAAACTTGGTTTTTGAACAAGCGTACAAATGAAATGGCAGACACATGCTGAACTCAACATTGTGACATTAAGGGAAAAAAGAGGCCCAAAATCTTGTACAGAGAATAAAAGGAACAATAAATATTTTACTAAGCCATATTGAAATGACCTCTTGTCATCTCAACATTTTATCCATAATAAAAAAAAAGTGCCCGTTTCTTAAACAGAGCACAAATACCAAGCAATAATAAATAGTTCCAAACTTGTAGTAAAAGACAAAAACCTCCAAGTAAACAACAAAAGCTCATACAATAAGTAATAGAAAAGGTAATAAAAATATTTCACCTTGCCAGTACAAATGCAAACGACTTAAGTCAATGTAACTTTGCTTTGCAGGGCGACACAGAGAGCACCAAAATCACGGGTTTGCCTGTGTTCAACAAAACCTTCGGCTGACAGTGACTTAGGACCGGGATGAAAGGCAGATTTCCTTACTTTTCACATTTTGCTTTGAGTCATTCAGTCTCCTCCTCTTGCCATGAAAGACCCTCTAATGGCAAGTGGCAGGTTCCAATTTGGGGCAACTTTGGCCAAAGTCGTGGCAGTGTGGAAACCGGCCTGAGGTCGGCTGGGTCACCCATGCTAGAGGCCTCTCTCACTGGGACATCGGCTTCAGCGTTGGTTTTTTAAACCCAAAAGAGAAGCAAAGGTCTCTTTTGTCTGCGGTCAACAGAGACACAATCTTGTGCTTTAGCATGGCTTGGTCCTGGCATTCTGGTGACTCTGTAGAAGCTGGTGAGCACTGGCTAGCTTTTGTGACTACAGGGGTGCCACCATGGGGAGCTCTCGAGTCCCTTAACGGGGCATCCAAACAAAAGAGCAGCCTCTGGGTCTTAGGGTCAAGTAGGCAGGAAACTGAAATCTCAGCTTCTCTCCTCCCATTCCCTCCCCTTTTCTTTTAACTTTGCAAAGGTAAGTGGCAAGAGGAAAGAGCGCATCCTACAGAAAATCTCCCAGAAGAAAGATTTCTGCACTTAGTAAAGAATTGCCCAAAAGGATGCTTGGTTATACTTTCATAACCTGAAATAATGGTTTCTTACATTTCCTGAAATAAAAAAATGGCTTCCTGATATAGGTTTTTTTTTTTTAATGTATTATTCCCTCATCCAAAAACCACCACTTTATTGTCTTTAAAGCTACTTGGCTTTATAAAAAAAAAAAAAAAAAAAAAAAAAAAAAAAAAAGGAGGGAGCAAAGGGACAGAGAGGGAGAAAGAAAAGAAATGAAATAAAAATGAAAAAACGAAAAGGACTGACAGAGGATGGAGGATGGAGAGGAAACGGCAGAGGAAGGAGAGAAAGAGACACGGAAAGGCACCGAATTCATCCCAGGCCCTTGGCATTCAGAAACTGACGGAATGTAGGTTTCGGAGAAAAAAGCAGCAAAGCAGGTAAGAAAGATTAGAAGCCAACACTCTCCATGGAAGGAAAGGCCCTGGCTGTGACGGGTTCTCGTCCTGAAGTCCAGGTTGCACTGGTCCCAACAGCTGGTCCCTTCGCCTGCCCCTGGCTGACACTCCAGCTCCTTTCGTTACCTTTCTGTCTGTGTGTGTGTCATGTTTTCTCAAGGACTAAGGAAGCTCGGTTGACATTTCTTTCTGCTTTTAAGGGCGGGAGAGGTGGTGGTGGTGGTGGGGACCGCCACAATAGTGATGGTACGGAAGGAAGGTGGTCTCTCCAATCTCTCCTCCACACGTGACATCTGACAGATGGCCTCCTAGAGAAAGGGAGGACTCTGTGGAATGTAACTGACATCTTTACAAACATGGATTTTTTTCCCATTCAACACAAATAAAGAATTTCCCATCCAGTCTGCTGTGGCCACACCAAGGAGCCTTGATGCAAGGTTCGGGGCATTCAGGGGGAAGCCCATCTCGAACAGTTCTTTGTGTAGGCCAATTCCGACAAAAATATATACAACTAAAATGATTTGTGAACCAAAGCATTTAGCTACCTCCTTTGTTTCTTTTTCTCAAAGGTCGTCAAACAACCCTTTCTCTCCTGTACAATAGGACTTCACATACAAATTTTTTTTTTTTGCAATATTTTATCCTGCCAAATTAAAAAAATATATTATGGCAGCCTGTTTGTTTTTTGTTGTTTTTTTTTTTCTTTTTATTTCCAAATTCACTAACAAAAAGGTACATTAAATCCCTTTAAAAGGACAAGCTTACATTTAAAAAATTACAAGCTCCAGTAAAAATACAGCAAGTGCCTACATCATATGAACCAACCAATATATCCATTCCAGAGGGAGGTGGGAAGAGAAAAATAAGTACAGGTCAGAAATGTGATTTTTTTTTTTTTCTGCAAAGCAATAACAATATTAAGCACTTTTTTTCTACATACTTTTTCTACATGGTGTAGCAATCCCCTTTTAATCCCCAAATACAAGTTTCTATACATTTTTTTTGAAATAAAAATGCAACACCCAAGGCAGAAAAAAATTTACTAAAACTCCGACTTTACAGTTACTGTGACAAGAACAAATTTATAGACCCACCATTTAAGTTTTACTGCAACATTTTCAAGGAAAAGAAAAGGGTTTTTTTTTTTTTTTTCTTGTTTTGTAAAATGCCCAGGCATTCTTGATTATTACAAATACTGGTCCACTTTTACAGTAATCAAGAAATTTTAATATATATAATATATACTAAAACCCCGTCACCAAAAGAAAACAATATACACGTGGCCACTGTGGCATTTTTGTATAACCTATTAAGCAAACTTTGAAAAAAAGATCGCTCCAACACACATACACACAATTTATTTTTTACCCTTGTATGTACCCAATACTGTAAACGTATTTTTAAGACAGAGTGCACTAAATTTAACTTTAGAAAAAAATTAGCCGTTGTTCCTGAATTGTTTTCGTTTTGTTTTCATTCAACAATATCGACTTATAACTTGTGTCACTTGAGTTTTAATTCAGCAGTAAATCACCTCCACTCCATACCTAAGCAGCGTTGTCCCAGAAACAAAAGGGGCTGAGGATAATTCAGCTAATGGACGTCCAAGCTTGTGCTGGGTTTATTTCTTCATTTGATTGGGTCTTATGGCATTGTCATGTCCTCTATCTTCAACCAGGATTTAAAAAATTAGCCGTTGTTCCTGAATTGTTTTCGTTTTGTTTTCATTCAACAATATCGACTTATAACTTGTGTCACTTGAGTTTTAATTCAGCAGTAAATCACCTCCACTCCATACCTAAGCAGCGTTGTCCCAGAAACAAAAGGGGCTGAGGATAATTCAGCTAATGGACATCCAAGCTTGTGCTGGGTTTATTTCTTCATTTGATTGGATCTTATGGCATTGTCATGTCCTCTATCTTCAACCAGGATTTTTTTTTTTTTTTTTACTTAAAGTAAATGTGGCTTTATTTCTAAAGAATGTACTTTTCTTGTTTTACTTTTTTAAAAAGTCTTCTCATTTCCAAAAAAAAGAAAGTTTTGCATTTGTCTCAAGAGACTCAAATAGGAAGATCAGTTTTCAAGGCACTCACATCAAATTGAATGGCAGCAGAAAAACTGTCCAATAAATTATTATTTTATTTTGTTCTTTATAGTGCCAGTATTGTGAATGCCACGCTTAGCAACACCGACACTCAATCTCAGCTGTCCCTTACAGTCTAACCCACCTCTGGGCCAAAGAGAAGAATATGTTGCAATTTCTTGTTTAGAAGCCATTTAATTTAAATGCAAACAAAAGCTTTAAAGTGCGGGTCAACAGAATTCAAATGTCTAATCTCAACAGTCCAACGTTTAGTACCTTCCAACCTAATGAGATAGAAAAAAAAAATGGGAAGTAGCGCTGGGCACCTTCAGATGGAACTCTTCCCCTGCTTCTCCGGTAAAAGGGAACAGAAATTTGCAAGATTTTCCCCCATCCCTACAATGTCATCAGTGTGCATTAAATGAGAGAACACTGACTTCTTCGATTCACCATCAGGGTATTTGTCTCCTTGAGAAATGATCAATTACCACTTGTAGCAACACACAACTTGGGATTCATGTAGTGGGGGTGATAAAAAGAGAAGCTGTCAAGCCAGAAGAAGCCGGAAAGAATACCACTGGTCTCTCTCTTTCTGTGTCACGGCAGGCCACCATCATCTACCCAAAAAAGTACCCTCAGCCCATTTTATTTAGCCTAACCTATAGCAAATGGCAGAGATGGCATCCCAGGGCACACCAGCATGCCAAGCACAGCATAGGATCTGCTGGTAATGCACAACTTCAGAAAGTTTGGGGGCCATTTCCCAGAGTGGCCCTCAAAAACCGTTCCCCTGGTGGTGCTGAGTTTGTGGGGTGCCTCTCACCCATCACCACTAAACGTTTTCCTTATATAATGTGAAAGTTGAAATCAACACAGAAAAGGCCTCTGTCACTCCAGACATCATCAGTGCTACATTTCCATTCCAATTGTGAAACAAAGTGCTACAACTTTAAGATTGTTATCCGCTATACATCCACAACCCCCCCCCAAAAAAAATTAAATTAAATTAAGAAAACGCATGCCACTTTTTATTTCAGGACCAAAAAAAAAAAAAAAGGAAGGTATAAAAAAAGTAAACAACTTTAGAAGTTACTTAAGTGTTGGCTTCTTCACAAGAAATTACACATGCTTAGCTTAAATTTCAAAAAAGCAGCACCCCCCTCCCCAAATTATAATTTAAAAGATATGCTTCCCTCTCTACATTATTTGCGAGTCATTGCTCAGGCTACTACTGGGTTTAAAAAAAAAAATGAAGGGATGGATACCCAACGAAATCTTTTAAAGGAATTTAAACAGAAAGAATAATAATAAAAAGTACCTGCACATGCCAAAAACATTACAAAACCCAATAAATACAGAAATTATTGCACAGTTAAAAGGCTCCACAATTTTTACTGCCTTAATCAACCCTCGGGTTTCCATAGGACTTCGCAGACACAGGTTAGGTTGGAGTGCCGCCTCCCTGGGCCCCGGGGGGACACGCGGGGTGCTAAGCGGCGGTGACACGGAGGCAAGTCAGGTCAGCATTCTGTCGCAGGCAACGGTTCCACTGTACAGGTGCGGGCACCGGGCCCGCGCGCTTAGCTCCTCTCGGCCTGCTCGATTTTGACGTCGTTAGTCAGCAAGTGCTCGCCGTGCCACTTTTTCATGTGTTTCTCCAGGGTGCTGTAGACGCTGAAGGGCATCTGGCAGATGTCGCAGCGGTACACCTCCTTGCCGATCTGCCCGTGCGTCTTCATGTGGCGCGTGAGCTTGCTGCTCTGCGCACACGCGTAGTTGCACAGCTCGCACTTGTAAGGCCGCTCGCCGGTGTGGCTCCGCCGGTGCACCGTCAGGTTGCTGCAGTTCTTGAACACCTTGCCGCAGTACTCGCACGTGTCG